>NC_057814.1:289841421-290130621 GCF_018294505.1 Triticum aestivum | reverse complement strand
GCAGAACCCAAGGGAAAAGGGGATAGGTGGTAGCAAATGGTAAAACCAAGGTTGGGCCTTGCTAGAGGAGTTTAAGCTTATAGGAAGGATGGGGTAATGAGGTGGAGCTGCAGCAAGCACTAAGCAAATATGGTGGCTAACATACGCAAATAAGAGCGAGAAGAGAAGCAACGCAACGGTCGTGAAGCTAGAAGTGATCAAGAAGTGATCCTGAAACTACTTATGCACAACCATAACACAAGAACCATGTTCACTTCCCGGACTCCGCCGAAAAGAGACCATCACGGCTACACACGCGGTTGATGCATTTTAATTTAAGTCAAGTGTCAAGTTCTCTACAACCGGACGTTAACAAATTCCCATCTGCCACATAACCGCGGGCACGGCTCTTGAAAGTTTATACCCTGCAGGGGTGTCCCAACTTAGCCCATCACAAGCTCTCACGGTCAATGAAGGATATTCCTTCTCCCGGGAAGACCCGATCAGTCTCGGAATCCCGGTTTATAAGACATTTCGACAATGGTAAAACAAGACCAGCAAAGCCGCCCGATGTGCCGACAAATCCCGATAGGAGCTGCACATATCTCGTTCTCAGGGCACACCGGATAAGTCAAGCTACGAGTAAAACCTGTCCTCAAGTTGCCCCAAGGTGGCCCCGCAGGTTGCTCGGTTCGGACCAACACTCGAAGGAGCACTGGCCCGGGGGGGTTAAAATAAAGATGACCCTTGAGTCTGCAGAACCCAAGGGAAAAATGCTTAGGTGGCAAATGTTAAAACCAAGGTTGGGCCTTGCTGGAAGAGTTTTGTTCAAAGCGAACTGTCAAGGGGGTACCATAAATCACCCAACCGTGTAAGGAACGCAAAATCAAGGAACATAACACCGGTATGACGGAAACTAGAGTGGCAAGAGTGAAACAAAACACAAGGCATAAGGCCGAGCCTTCCACCCTTTACAAAGTATATAGATGCATTAATTAAATAAGAGATATTGTGATATCCCAACATATCCATGTTCCAACATGGAACAAACTGCATCTTCACCTGCAACTAGCAACGCTATAAGAGGGGCTGAGCAAAAGCGGTAACATAGCCAAACAACGGTTTGCTAGGAAAGGCGGGTTAGAGGCTTGACATGGCAATATGGGAGGCATGATATAGCAAGTGGTAGGTAGCACCGCATAGCAATAGAGCGAACAACTAGCAAGCAAAGATAGAAGTGATTTCGAGGGTATGGTCATCTTGCCTGAGATCCCGCAAGGAAGAAGAACGGGTCCATAAAAAAACAAACGGACGTAGTCAAACGAATCCTCACAACTCCGGAACGAAACCGAAGCTAACGAGAGAAGCAACCCTGGAAGAAACAAACAACATAGTAAACAACCAGCACATACACATGGCATGATGCACAAACAAGTATGATGCATGTCCGGTTTAATGAGGCATGGCATGGCAAAGTGCAACAAACAATACTACAAATTAAGTGGAGCTCAATATGCAACGAGTTGCATATTGACGAAACACCACATCAATTATTTAGTTCTCTCTCGTTTACGTACCCAACACTATTAAATGTTATTAAACATGGCAAGGGGTGAAGCATATGAAAACTACCTATCTAGGCAAGTTTAAATGAGGCCGGAACAACAAACACAATTCCGGAAAATCCTCATGTGCATATTTTAGATTTGGTACTGTTCTTCCACAAACACAATTTTAATGTTGTTAAACAGCAAAATAAAGTGCACCATGTTAAACTAGGCATTTTTCTACCCCATTTACATATAAAGTATATTTAATTTGGAGCTACGGTTATTTAGCTATGAAATAAATCATTTTAACATGGCATTTGAGCAAATTAAAGCAAACAGCAATTTAAACATTTTAAACATGGATGAAAGTTGCTTATTATGAAACTAGATGAAATTCTAGACATTTTACATATATACTTTGTTTAATTCTGATGCATGGTTGTTGAGTTATTAAATGCATGAACAAGAGGGTTTTTCTGTAAAACAACGTTCTCTGGATAATTAGGAAATTCGCTGATAGGAAAAAAAATAGAAGCGGGCTGAATCTGGAGGGCTGGGGGAGCTGCTCAAATCGGGCCCTTGAGGCCTTTGAACCGCGGAGGCTGGCAGGCTTGGCGCGGGAGCTAGCGAAGGAAAAGTGCTGCTTGGCCTTGGCGCCATCATGGCCCACGCGCGGGACGACGGAGTCAACGGGCACGACCGAGCATTCTCCTGCTCGATTCTGAAGAACAGGAGCAGCAGCATTCGCTAGCGATGTGGAAGACGACGCAAGGAGGCGTTCGAAGCAGTGGAGGCAGGGCGAGGGCGCACGGGAACCGGCCGGATCCGAGGCCACGACGGCGAAGCAGAGGAGATCGGGGCCAGACGCGAACTTGACGGCGGCTGGGTAAAACGGCGACGAGGCGGGGTCCTGGTTCAGAGAGAGATATGTGAGAGGAGGGAGTAGAAAGCAGGGGAGAGGAAGGAAGGAGCGACGCGGGGCTCATCTGCTGGTCGGCTGGACGTCGAGGCAAGGAGAGGCAGCACGGGCGCTGGAGGCGTGGACGAACGGCGGCGCGGGGAAGGGGCTGCTGACGCGGGGCTGCGAGGACGGACGTGGGTGGACTGCTGCCGGTGTTGGGGGTGCTCGGGCGCCATGAGCAGGGGAAGCCTTGTTCCGGTCGAGGCAGAGGAGAAGGAAGGTGGTGGTGGCCTTGCGGGTGGCGGCGGCAGACCTGCCCGCTGGAGACGACGGCAGGAGAACTGGAGGAGAGGCGCTAGGCTCGGTGGTGCTCCGGAGTCGAGGAGATGGATCGATGGATTGGTCCGGTGGGGAAAATGAGGTGGAGCTCGGTGGGGGTGGATCGATGGGTGGATCGGGAAGTGCTCTGGTTGGGCAGGTGGATCGGGAGGGATCCCGATGTGGAGGAGGACTGGCGGCGGCGGCTGGGAGGATGGGACAGGCGGCGGCGGCTGGGAAGATGGGACAGGGCTCCTAAATTCTAGGGTTAGAGGTCTATTTAAACATATAGATAGAGGAGGAGGTTTAAGGTCTCACCGATCGTAATCGGGCGGTCAAGAATTAATAGGCTAGGGGGCCAATGGAGAAACCGAAGATATTTGAGGGATGTCTGAGGATGATCCGGCCATCAGTCACGACCGCTCGGGTTGGGTTCGGGGAAGTTTCAGACACGCATGCAAAGGGGGGTTAGGCCGTCACGGTCAAGAGGGAAGCGAAAACCTGATTGGTCTGGAGCGGTCAACAAAGGCAAAGCTGTCCGAGGGAAGGTGATGAAGGCAAAGGGAGAAACGGCAACGACGAGCGAATGCAAGTTTTATGAAAACATGTGGATGCAATGCGTATGATGACATGATGAATGCAGCAAACAAATAAATACACACAACGATAATGAAAAATATGGAAGGCGTCTGGAGTGTCGCTCTCGGGGCGTTACAACACTCCACCACTACAAGAGGATCTCGTCCCGAGATCTAGGATGGCACCGGGGAGAAACGGAAGAGGAATAGGTAAAACAAGTTGCTTCTTTGACAAACGAGTGAAACCACAAGCCTTGAGAGGTTGGACAAATTGAAATAAAGAATACAATGGAGATGAACGAGATTGCAAACACTCCGTTAGCAAAGAGGAACAAGGAACATTTGAGAACCTTGTCGGTTGAAAGACAAGAAACAAGGGCTTAACGAACCAAAGAATATGAAACCACACCGGTTGGAACGAGATATACAAGGAACGAGAAAGAACAATTTTGGCAGCACTCCGGTTGACAAGAAGAACAAACTTGATAAGATGAAAAGAGCTTGAAGAGATGACACAACACTACGGTTAAATGGATAAGCACGAAAAGAACACGGTCCTCACAAACCGAGAAGATGAGTGAAGAGAGCAACATCACAATGCCTCCGGAAGGAAGAATAGAAGATGTACCATTGGAATCACATAATGGAGAAGAAAACGCCAACTTCTGCCACCAATGAACTAGGAAAGCACTCTTCCTAGAAGGTTAAAACGGAGTTGTTGGAAAAACCAACAACGAAATGAATAAGCTTGTAGTGGGCTTATGGAAAACATCCCAA
This sequence comes from Triticum aestivum, assembly GCF_018294505.1. NCBI lineage: Eukaryota > Viridiplantae > Streptophyta > Magnoliopsida > Poales > Poaceae > Triticum > Triticum aestivum. Next base: position 290,126,518 of record NC_057814.1, on the reverse strand, counting down.
AACTTGAGATGAAATTCTGCCACCAATGAAAACAATGATTCATTGTGAACAATGAAGAGATGGAAAATTTCTTCACCGAGATGATAAGGAGAAGATTGGATCATTGATAAGCACCACAAGTAGCTACATTCCATAGGGAAGGATGTAGGTGAAATATAACCCAATATAACTCCAACAAAAAGATTGATTGGTTGAAAAGATCTCTTGAACGAAGATAAAATGATGGATTTAAATATGTCATTCTTGAAAACTTGTGAATCATGAAACACGAAGGGAAATTGTCGAGAATGACATAACACCACCTCAAAAGATATTGATAGAAAGAATTGCACTTCGGAATGCAAGATGAAGAATACTTGAACTCCTCAAGACAAAACATGTGTTGAACACCATGTTTATTTTTGAGTATAGCTTGACGGATCTTGACTCCGAGAGAAATCTTGAAGAACAATTGAAGAATGAAAGGAATCCTTGAGGAAGCACCATGTAGAGCCTCTATGAAGAACTCCGGTAATAAAAGGATGATAAAAAGAAAGAAAAGTTGAAAACACAAGGTGAAGCCTTGCAATGATTTAGGTGGAGCTTCGCGACGAGATAAAGCGGAAAACTTGGAACTCCGGGAAAGAAAAGATGAAGCATCTCGAACCGAGAAATGTGACATGATGAACAACTCTGGAAAGAAGAAACTAGATCACTTGGATGAAACCATAATAAGAATTGCGTTATGCATATCCTTCACCAATTTAAATTGATGACAAGCAATGGATTTGGCATACTACTTATTCTCGTAGAAAGGATTGAAGAGAGATATTGCTCAACTTGGTAAGGTCTTCAACGAACCACCGGTAGGATTTGGAAACAACGAATGAATTGATATGATAACGAAGGAACATAAATCTTGAACGAACCACCGTAAGAATAGAAAATGAACGAAGAAAAGATAAATAAACACCGGGAAGAATTAGAAAATGAACGAAGATACTTGAGAGAATTTAGATACAAGTGAACGCAGAGATCCCGAGCTGATGAGATAATACTTCAATGATGCACCGGTATGATTTGGAGAACGAGAGCTGAAAGCTTGAATGAATAATTCTTAGATGATGGGCTCCGGAGAATCAAACTGAAAAGACTCCTGAAATGCTCCGGATGAGTAAAAAGAATTCTCACAATCGAAAACAATTATGAGAGGATGGCATCAAGCTTGAACTTCGCATCTTTGGAAGAACAGGTAAGGATTTAAGAGGAACTCCTCTTCGGTCTTCAAAATCTGAGAATAACGATGAGAAACACCACCATGAATTGTTGAGGCACTCCGGAATGAAAATTAGAAAGGTTGAACCAATGATGAAAAGAATTTGAAAGATCTTGGAGAAAGACAATTGACTGATGATAATTCATTCTTACGTCAAACTTTGAAAAGAATTTTAGAAGCTCCGGGAAAATTAGAAGAGTCGGGTAAGATCCTGGGAAAAGACCTGTGGGTTAGGGCCCACTCAAAAGAAACACCGTTGGAATGGTTTTTAAGAGAGACTGCATCGGTTGAATTAAGTGGCTTGAATGAGATAACAACCTCAAAATAACTTGAACGGATCGAGAATGGAAACGTGAATCTTCTAAGATATCTTCGTCACTTCGGATATGAATAAAGGGAGATGAACGATTAAGAGGTGCACCGGCATGGGAAAGCATTTGAAACGAGGAAATGATATGATCGAGAAAGCTTGAATTGAATCCACCAGAGAAGAAAAGAGAATGATGAACTTGAAGCTCCGTTAGTATCTTCCTGAGAATCTGTCACGTCCCTAGCCTTGCTATGCACTTGGACTAGCTTGGTTGCTGCATCATGTCTAAATTTCATTTAAAGTTGAATTGGGGATTGTTAAACCCTAGCACCAAATGAATTCAATTAGGTTCAAAATAAATATATTTTCAATGAACCCAAAATGCCCTTCAAAAATGTTCATTATTTATGGAAAAAGGTTAAAACCTTTACCAGAGGTGCTGCACATTTTTCCATGACATATTTGGGCTCTGAATTAAATCATATAGTATTTGCATTTGGGCATTTAAATGCTATTAAATATTTTAAATGCTCAAATAATCATAAACTAAAATGTTTACTGTTGGATATATTCTAAACAGTAGCCATGATTAGTTTCATGATTTTTGGAAATGCCCTGGCATTTTTAATAAAGCCCAGAACACAATTACAGAATTAGAAAACAGAAATAAAAGAAAAGGACAGAAACCTACCCACACCTACCTGGCCTGCTCCTGTAGCAGCCCAACTGGGCGAAGCCGGCCCAGCTCACTGGCCTCCCCCCTGTCGTCTTACTCGCGACAGAAGGACGCCGGGCGTGTGGCCACCGTGCGCCGGCACGCGCCCGTGCCACCTCCACCTTGCCTGCGTGCCCCCTCGGCGGCCTGGACGACCCTGGAGTCGCCAAGTAGCCCCCGACCGCCCTCTGACTCTCCCCGTGCCCCTCCCCTCCTCTGTTCTCTCTCTCGCACGGTTCGAGCGCCACCGTCGCCGCCGACAAGCACCACCGCGGCCACTGCCTCCCCCTCGCCCCCTGGACATGCCCAGGAGCTCCACCTCCATTCTCCGCGCCTCTCCGTCAACTCGCGCGACGCCGAACCCTCTGCATCACCCTCTGCACCGCCATCTTCGCCGCCTCTGCCCCGAGATCGCCGGTGACCTCCCGTCGTCGTCAGCCCCTCCCCGAGCTCCCCGAGGCTACCGTCGCAACCGCCGTGAGCTCCTCTCTCTTTAACCCCTAGACACGCTGTCCAAGTCGCTCTCTAACCCCTCCTGCCACCACGGCCGAGAGCTCGGCTCCGCCGGCCAAATCGCCGCCATGGCTACGTCCACCCGAGCTCAAAACGGAGCTCATCATCTCGCTCAGTGCATCACCAGCTGCCCGTAGCACCCATCCATGCCTCTTTCATGTAGCATAACGCCGACTCGAGCACACCCGCACGCCGGTCGCCGCCACGAGCTTGATTCCGGCGAACCCGGTCGACCGCAGCCCCTCCCGCTTGCTTAGCTGGATGCGGCTGAGCGCCAGCTACGCGTAGTTGATCGCCGCCGCTGTTTTGGTCGCCGGAGGGCGTTTCCCGAGCCCCTCCGCCGCGTCTGTCACCGCCGGCGTCAAGCCGCCGGCGCGTTTGACCTTTTGACCAGGGGTTTGACTTCCCCTAGGTCACTGACAAGTGGGCCAGGCCCTATTTAACCCTAGGTTAGTTTCTTTAATTAGTGACTAATTAAAAGTGTTAATTAGTTATGACACTGATGTGAGGGACCCATAGGCCAGGTTTGACCTGGAGGGGTCAGTTGACCTGCTGACGTCACACTAACGTCAGGCTGACGCAGTAAAGCATTTTCTGGATTTAAGTTTATTCAGAAAATTCCAGAAAATCCTATAAACTTCTAAAAATCATAGAAAAGAATCTATAGCTCAGAATGAAACAAATTATATATGAAAAATTATCAGAAAAATGCAATCTATCCATCTGTATCATCTTCATGCATGTCAAACTAAGTTATACCTGCTGTTTAGGTGAAAACATGATAATGACATTATAAATGCTAAATGTGGAGTTTGCATATGAACCCTTAGTTCATATGGACTTCATTTAAATTGTTGCTAGATACATTAGTGAAAATCATGACATTCTTGACATATCATGACCATGCATCATATTGTCGCATTGCATTGATTCTGTCCTTCTCTATTTGCCGGTAACCGTCCCCTCTCAGTAGCCGATGCTCCGATGACGTGATCGATGACACCGATGAAGAACTATAATATCTTTAGAAGTGCCAGGCAAGCAAAACCTCCTTGTCCATTCCGATACAAACCCACTCTCTCTCGCTCCTGCTCTCTTTTACTGCATTAGGACAACAACGATTCATCTGTTACCTGCTGCGGTAGTTGAACCCCTTATCCTCTGCATGACATGTCATTGCCACAGTAAATAGATGAAACCCACTAGCATGAGTAGGAGTTGTTTGAGCCCTGATGTGCCTACTCATTCATGCTTGTTTGTCATGCCTGCTACTGCTTAGAGTTGTGTCAGGTCTGATTCATCGGGGATGAATTGGAATGGTGATGAACATGTCCTACTGTGTGTGAGCTAAGTGTGTGAACACGATTTGGTAAAGGTAGCGGTGAGAGGCCATGTAGGAGTACATGGTGGGTTGTCTCATTGCAGCCGTCCTCAGGAACTGTGTTCTGTGTTTGTGATCCATGATACAGTTACTACCACGCATTGGGCCCGAAACCAATGGACCCTCTTGGCTTCTTAATCACCCTTGTCCTCTGTCCAGGAGTTGCAAGTAGTTTCTGGTGTTTGTAGTATGCTGGAGGCCGTGGGCAGCGCTAACCGGAGGGGTGGGCTGTGATGCGGTAGGCACGTGGCCGGGCATGCCGGGCGCCCGTTTGGTGTCTCGGAACCCCGCACACATCGTTCGGGGCCGTATGTGGAAACCTCGGCCGGACTCCCTGCGGATGGAACCTGAATAGGCGATAAACCTGGACTAGAGACTTGAGTGTTTAGGTAGGCTGTGGCCGACACCCACGTTGGGCTTCGCTTGAAGGTTGCCGAGTACATGTCGTGTAAACGGCGGTAAGTGGTGAGAGCGTGTGTGTCGAAGTACACCCCTGCAGGGTTAACATCATCTATTCGAATAGCCGTGTCCGCGGAAATGGACTTCTGGGTTGCCTATAACAGTTCATAGACAAGTGAAAGTGGATACTCTAAAATGCGCAAGATAAGCGTGAGCGCTATGGATGGCGTTCTCGTAGGGAGACGGGAGCGGATCCATAGTGGAGTATTGATATGGTGATTATGTGGACTCGTGTGCGCCACCTCAAAAGAGTTACTTGCAGTCGTAGTTAGGATAGCCACCGAGTCAAAGCTGGCTTGCTGCAGTTAAACTCCACCACCCCCTTTGTTGATACCAATGCATATGTAGATAGTTCTGATGTATGTCTTGCTGGGTACATTTGTACTCACGTTTGCTTATTTTATGTTTTGCAGAGAGACGCCAGTCTCGCTAGTAGTTCCGTGTGGACTTCGACGTTTAGCTTGATACCTCAGCTACGATCTTGTGCCCTCGGCAGGATCTGGTAGATAGTCAGGCTTCTCAGCCTTTTTTTCATTTGTAGATGTCTGTACTCAGACATGCTAAGCTTCCGCATGTGTTTGACTTGTATGCTCTGAATGTTGGGTCATGAGATCCATGTTTGTAATATCTAGCTCTTCGGAGCCTAATGAATAAATACTCTGAGTCGTAGAGTCTTGTTGTGATGCCATGTTGTATTTGCACATATCGAGCATATTGTGTGTATGATTGAAATGCTTGGTATGTGTGGGATCCGACAACCTAGTTGTTTATCCTTGGTAGCCTCTCTTATGGGGAAATGTAGTCTTGTGCTTCCATGGGCCATAGTAGTCCGCTACAGCCCGGTTCACCGGAGTCCTGCTAGCCCAGCACTACTGCTCCGGAACACTTGACTGGCCGGCATGTGATTCACTTCGTTCCTGTGTCTGTCCCTTCGGGGAAATGTCACGCGGTGACATCCGGAGTCCTGCCTAGCCTGCTACAGCCCGGGTTCCCGGAGTCTTGTTAGCCCAGTGCTACAGCCCGGATTCACACGTTGCTGACCGACATGCTCGATGTTGATTCATGTATGCCTGTCCCCGTAAGTTAGTGCCACTTTGGGTTTATGACTAGTCATGTCGGCCCGGGTTCTCTGTCATATGGATGCTAGCGACATTATCATATACGTGAGCCAAAAGGCGCAAACGGTCCCGGGCCATGGTAAGGCGACACCCGTGGGAATACCGTGCGTGAGGCCGCAAAGTGATATGTGGTGTTACAGGCTAGATCGGTGTGACTTAGAATCGGGGTCCTGACAGAATCACCGGATAAGAACATTGACGGAAAAGGATGGAGAGGCTTCCCATCAATAAAAGGATACTTGATTAAGAAATATGAGTCCTTGAAGAAAAAGGGTGGGAGGGCAGGAAAACAAAGGCAACTTGGGGCATATGGAATAAACACCGTCGAGAAAACTTAGAATTGATCTTGCGGATGGGGAGAATGATGGGATCATCTCGAAGAGAAACACACCGGTTGGAAATAGAATTAAGATGGCAATCTCGATGATCAAGAAGGATTAGTATCCACATAGAAATATGTGAACACCACTTAGAAAAGGTATGGAATCCACATTTGACTTCGAAGCAACTCGAATACCACAACTTAAAACAAAACAAAGGATTGGCTTGCAGAATAAGTTGGAAACAAACATATGATAGAGATTTCACCCAAAGTGTTCGTGATGTGGCCCCACGGGCACGACGTACAGCGGACGTCACGAATGACAAACAAGACATCCCCGAATCGGCATAGCCAAGGATTCTTTAAGACGTCTCGCGACCATTGTAAATCGACCGTCAAAAGCGAACCACTAGACGTTGGACCCCAATCTCAAATCATACATCCGTCGAAAAGATATCCTAGGAGCTACTTGAATTCCCACCTATAAAACTCCCGAAACTTTCTGGTTATGCAATCTGGTGTTGGGGATAGAGGGGACACAATATATCTCACCCAAACTAACAATCCCTAGATCCAGCTGTATCCATCCGTCAACACATAACCAAGAAAACTCCGGAAATCGTGTACCTCAACCTTCGAAAAGCATCCGTTATACGAGTTATGGCAATACTCCCGAACTCCCGCCCCAGTACTGGGTGGCGTCGAGGTGATCTCACCAACAACTGCATAAAAGATATTTTCGATGTCGGCGAAAAAAAACTCAGGTATTCCAGAACTGCAACGATAAAATTGTGACGACAACACCTCGGAGCTCAACTTCCCGGGACACTGCCACAACCCCTAAATGTCAGGAGGCACCAAGAACAATGTTCTCGTCACAAAACCATCGGAACGATTCCAAGATACCCACGTGATCATACAAAAATTTAGTGAAATTCGAGGAGAGGAAAGTCAAAACATCTACATCAGGAGGCCTCACTAGAGCGATGAAGGGACTGAGGAGTAAAAAGAATCCTACTCTCCGATATATATAATCCTAAGCTCAAAACATTGTTCTAGACTCAACAACGCCAGCGATTCGATCAAGCATGGGGCTCCTAAGTCGGGGATGGCTCTGATACCAACTTGTAACACCCACGATGCGGCTATATCTCCCACGTGTCGAGGCACGACTTGGAGGCATGACCGCATGATGGTTTTGTCGCAAGAAGGGTCATCTTCACACAATCCCATGTAATGAACAAGAATGGGATAAAGAGTTGGCTTACAATCGCCACTTCACACAAATAACAAGTTAAACATACATCATCCAGAGTATAAACAAGGTCCGACTACGGAACCAAAATAAAAGAAGACAACCCCAAATGCTAGATCCCCGATCGTCCCAACTGGGCTCCACTACTGATCATCAGGAAACAAAACATAGTAACGACCAAGGTCTTCGTCGAACTCCCGTTAGAGCTCGGTAGCATCACCTGCACTGGTATCATCGGCACCTGCAACTGTTTGGAAGTATCCGTGAGTCACGAGGACTCAGCAATCTCACACCCGCGAGATCAAGACTATTTAAGCTTATAGGAAGGATGAGGTAATGAGGTGGAGCTGCAGCAAGCACTAACAAATATGGTGGCTAACATACGCAAATAAGAGCGAGAAGAGAAGCAACGCAACGGTCATGAAGCTAGAAGTGATCAAGAAGTGATCCTGAAACTACTTACGCACAACCATACACACAAGAACCGTGTTCACTTCCCGGACTCCGCCGAAAAGCGACCATCATGGCTACACACGCGGTTGATGCATTTTAATTTAAGTCAAGTGTCAAGTTCTCTACAACCGGACGTTAACAAATTCCCATCTGCCACATAACCGCGGGCACGGCTCTTGAAAGTTTATACCCTGCAGGGGTGTCCCAACTTAGCCCATCACAAGCTCTCATGGTCAACGAAGGATATTCCTTCTCCCGGGAAGACCTGATCGGTCTCGGAATCCCGGTTTACAAGACATTTCGACAATGGCAAAACAAGACCAGCAAAGCCGCCCGATGTGCCGACAAATCCCGATAGGAGCTGCACATATCTCGTTCTCCGGGCACACCGGATAAGTCAAGCTACGAGTAAAACCAGTCCTCAAGTTGCCCCGAGGTGGCCCCGCAGGTTGCTCGGTTCGGACCAACACTAGAAGGAGCACTGGCCCGGGGGGGTTAAAATAAAGATGACGCTTGAGTCTGCAGAACCCAAGGGTAAAAGGCTTAGGTGGCAAATGTTAAAACCAAGGTTGGGCCTTGCTGGAAGAGTATTGTTCAAAGCGAACTGTCAAGGGGTCCCATAAATCACCCAACCACGTAAGGAACGCAAAGTCAAGAGCATAACACCGGTACGACGGAAACTAGGGCGGCAAGAGTGGAACAAAACACCAGGCATAAGGCCAAGCCTTCCACCCTTTACCAAGTATATAGATGCATTAATTAAATAAGAGATGTTGTGATATCCCAACATATCCATGTTCCAACATGGAACAAACTTCATCTTCACCTGCAACTAGCAACGCTATAAGAGGGGCTGAGCAAAAGCGGTAACATAGCCAAACAATGGTTTGCTAGGAAAGGTGGGTTAGAGGCTTGACATGGCAATATGGGAGGCATGATATAGCAATTGGTAGGTAGCCGGCATAGCAATAGAGCGAACAAGTAGCAAGCAAAGATAGAAGTGATTTCGAGGGTATGGTCATCTTGCTTGAGATCCCGCAAGGAAGAAGAACGGGCCCATGAAGAAGACAAACAGACGTAGTCGAACGAATCCTCACAACTCCGGAACGAAACCGAAGCTAACGAGAGAAGCAACCCGGAAAGAAACAAACAACATAGTAAACAACCACCACATACACATGGCATGATGCACAAACAAGTATGATGCATGTCCGGTTTAATGAGGCATGGCATGGCAAAGTGCAACAAACAATACTACAAATTAAGTGGAGCTCAATATGCAACGAGTTGCATATTGACGAAACACCACATCAATTATTTAGTTCTCTCTCGTTTAAGTACCCAACACTATTAATTGTTATTAAACATGGCAAGGGGTGAAGCATATGAAAACTACCTATCTAGGCAAGTTTAATTGAGGCCGGAACAACAAACAGCAATTCCGGAAAATCCTCATGTGCATATTTTAGATTTGGTACTGTTCTGCCATAAACACAATTTTAGTGTTGTTAAACAGCAAAGTAAAGTGCACCATGTTAAGCTAGGCATTTTTCTACCCCATTTACATATAAAGTTTATTTAATTTGGAGCTACGGTTATTTAGCTATGAAATAAATCATTTTAACATGGCATTTGAGCAAATTAAAGCAAACAGCAATTTAAACATTTTAAACATGGATGAAAGTTGCTTATTATGAAACTAGATGAAATTCTATACATTTTACATCTATACTTTGTTTAATTCTGATGCATGGTTGTTGAGTTATTAAATGCATGAACAAGAGGGTTTTTCTGTAAAACAGCGTTCTCTAGATAATTAGGAAATTTGCTGATAGGAAAAAAAACAGAAGTGGGCTGAATCTGGAGGGCTGGGGGAGCTGCTCACATCGGGCCCTTGAGGCCTTTGAACCGCGGAGGCTGGCAGGCTTGGCGCGGGAGCTGGCGAAGGAAAAGCGTTGCTGGGCCTTGGCGCCATCGTGGCCCACGCGCGGGACGACGGAGTCAACGGGCACGGCTGAGCGTTCTCCTTCTCGATTCTGAAGAACAGGAACAACAGCAGGCACTAGTGATGTGGAAGACGACGCAAGGAGGTGCTCGAAGCAGAGGAGGCAGGGCGAGGGCGCACGGGAACCGGCCGGATCCGAGGCCACGACGGCGAAGCAGAGGAGATCGGGGCCAGACGCGAACTTGACGGTGGCTGGGTAAAACGGCGACGAGGCGGGGTCCTGGTTCAGAGAGAGAGAGATGTGAGAGGAGGGAGTAGAAAGCAGGGGAGGGGAAGGAAGGAGCGACGCGGGGCTCATCTGCTGGTCGGCTGGACGGCGAGGCAAGGAGAGGCAACACGGGCGCTGGAGGCGTGGACGAACGGCGGCGCGGGGAAGGGGCTGCTGACGCGGCGCTGCGAGGACAGACCTGGGTGGACTGCTGCCGGCATTGGTGGTGCTCGGGCGCCATGAGCAGGGGAAGCCTTGCTCCCGTCGAGGCAGAGGAGAAGCAAGGTGGTGGTGGCCTTGCGGGTGGCTGCGGCAGACCTGCCCGCCGGAGACGACGGCAGGCGAACTGGAGGAGAGGCGCTGGGCTCGGTGGTGCTCCGGAGTCGAGGTGGGAGATGGATCGATGGATTCGTCCAGTGGGGAAAACAAGGTGGAGCTCGGTGGGGGTGGATCGATGGGTGGATCGGGAAGGCAGGGAAGTGCTCTGGTTGGGCAGGTGGATCGGGAGGGATCCCAATGTGGAGGAGGACTGGCGGCGGCGGCTGGGAGGATGGGACAGGCGGCGGCGGCGGCTGGGAGGATGGGACAGGGCTCCTAAATTATAGGGTTAGAGGTCTATTTATACTTATAGATAGAGGAGGAGGTTTAAGGTCTCACCGATCGTGATCGGGCGGTCAAGAATAAATAGGCTAGGGGGCCAATGGAGAAACCGAAGATATTTGAGGGATGTCTGAGGATGATCCGGCCATCAGTGACGACCACTCGGGTTGGGTTCGGGGAAGTTTCAGACACGCACGCCAAGGGGGGTTAGGCCGTCACAGTCAAGAGGGAAGCGAAAACCCGATTGGTCTGGAGCGGTCAACGAAGGCAAAGCGGTCCGAGGAAGGTGATGAAGGCAAAGGGAGAAACGGCAACGACGAGCGAATGCAAGTTTTATGAAAACATGTGGATGCAATGCGTATGATGACATGATGAATGCAGCAAACAAATAAATACACACAACGATAATGAAAAATATGGAAGGCGTCTGGAGCGTCGGTCTCGGGGCGTTACAACCTGCTGGCATTCACACTTCATAAATTATTTCTTTTATCATTTACCTACTCGAGGACAAGCAGTTATTAAGCTTGAAGATGCTGATACGTCTCCAATGTATCTATAATTTATGAAGTATTCATGCTATTATATTATCCATCTTAGATGTTTTATATGCATTTATATTGCTATTTTATATGATTTTTAGGACTAACCTATTAACCTAGAGCCGAGTGCCTGTTTCTATTTTTTCCTTGTTTTTGAGTTTTACAGAAAAGGAGTATCAAACGGAGTCCAATTGACGTGCCAATTTTTCACGATTGTTTATGGACCAGAAAAGCCCACGGAGCATCGGAGATGGATCCTAAGAGTCCCGAGCCATCCACGAGGGTGGAAGGCGCGCCCTACCCCCCCCGGGCGCCCCCCTATCTCGTGGACGACTCGGAGACCCCCCTGACATGAAACTGACGCCAAAAATTCCTATAAATACAGAAACCCCCAGAAAATAACCTAGATCAGAAGTTCCGCCGCCGCAAGCCTCTATAGCCACGAGAAATCAATCTAGGCCCTCTCGGGCACCCTGCCGGAGGGGGCCATCATCACCGGAGGCCATGGAGAAGGATTCCGGGGGGGCATCATCGCCATGAAGGCCAAGGACCAGAGGGAGAACCTCTCCCCATCCAGGGGGGAGGCCATGGAGGAGGAAGCACAAGGGGGAGAACCTCTCCTCCTCTCTCTCGGTGGCGCCGGAGTGTCATCGGAGGGGAATCATCGCCGCGGTGATCGTCTTCATCAACATCACCATCATCATCACCATCCTCATCTCTTTTACGCGGTCCACTCTCTCGCACCCCGCTGTAATCCCTACTTGAACATGGTTCTTTATGCCACATATTATGATCCAATGATGTGTTGCCATCCTATGATGTTTTGAGTAGATATCCTTTGTCTTTGGGTTGATTGATGATCTAGATTGGTACGAGTTGTATGTTTTATTTTGGTGCTGTCCTATTGTGCCCTCCGTGTCGTGCAAGCGTGAGGGATTCCCGCTGTAGGGTGTTGCAATACGTTCATGATTCGCTTATAGTGGGTTGCTTGAGTGACAGAAGCATAAACCCGAGTAAGGGGGTTGTGGTGTATGGGATAAAGGGGACTTGATGCTTTAATGCTATGGTTGGGGTTTACCTTAATGATCTTTAGTAGTTGCGGATGCTTGCTAGATTTCTAATCATAAGTGCATATGATCCAAGAAGAGAAAGTATGTTAGCTTATGCGTCTCCCTCATATGAAATTGCAATGACGACTACCGGTCTTGTTAACGATTTCCTAGGATAATTCCGCACACCGACCCATCATTATTCCACACTCGCTATTTATACTATTTAGTAATATATTCTAACTTTATGATAACATCACCTACTTTTATATTTTAGCTCCGATACCATGCAAAGTTATCCTCTTCATACCCACAACGTAGTTTTATTTCTCGTTTCTAGTTGGAAGAAAACGTTCGGTGTACGTAGAGTCGTATCAGTGGCAGATAGGACTTGAGAGAATATTGATCTTACCTTTAGCTCCTTGTGGGTTCGACACTCCATACTTATCACTTCCACCTTTGGGAATTGCTACGATGATTCCCTGCACTTGGGGATTATCACCGCCTGAATTGACGAGTCCCTACTGCATGCCAAAAGATCATCATTACCTGCAATCGTGGATGCTGGCGGTTGGCCTCCCTCTGGCTATAAATGGGGAGAGGGGCGGAGCCCCCGTTGATCATCTCTTCCTCCATTCCGCCTGCTTCTTCTTCTTCCTTGGTTCCACTGCCTGGAATTGAGACGAACCCCATGGGGGTGTGTAAGAAACTTGTAGTTCTTTTGGCTTAATGCAATATGCTGACAGGTCTTTTGGCTTAATGCAATATGCTGACTTGCCCTTCATCCTGTGCCGTGGTCACGTATTCCGCTTCAACTAGTCGCCCCTTTGCGTCCCTTGCGATAGCTTGGTGCTCTATGCTGACAGGTCCCAGTCCCCAGGCAGGCTGCAGCCATCGCTGGTATGCCAGGTCGCGATGTCGTGGTCAAGGCCAGGAGGTTTGCGGCCCGAGGTCCGGTAAGGGCTCCGGAGACGTGGTGCTCGGGGGGTCCCCTTTAGCATGCAAGAAGCCACCTCGGGGCCGAAAGGGAGGCGGGGTCGCTGAAGCGGAAGAGCGTTAACGAAGGTGGTGAGACTTGCTGGCGCGCGCCTCGCTTCGGCTTTGCTTCCCTCTTCTTTCGTTCTCATGGTAGCTTAGCGCTCTACGCCGGCGGGTCCCAGTCCCCAGGCAAGCGTCAGCCGTCGCTGGTATGCGAGGTCGTGATGCCGTGGTGAAGGCTAGGAGGTGAGTGGCCCGAGGTCCGGTAAGTGCCCTTAACGCGATGCTCAAGGGGTCCCCCTTGGCGTGCAAGCAGCTTCATGAGGCCGAATAAGATGTCGGTATCACCGGAGTGAGGCGAGGAAAGCTAAACATCTTATGCAATAGCACCGAGGTGACTTGGATGCTTGACTTATCTTAGTGATCTTGAGCCGATTCCTTGTGCCGGAGCCTGATTCACGCATCAGTGGTGATGGGACAACCGAGTTAGGCTCGCGCTGGCCCTCCTCCCTTTCTCACATTCTCCCAGGTGCTCTGCGTCCTCGGGTCCCAGCCCTCGAGAGAGCTCGGCCGCCGCTGGTATGCCAGGTCGCAATGCCGTGGGAAAGGCCAGGGGGCGAGGGCTGGAGAGCCAGTAGGAACCCCTGAGACACGATGCTCAAGAGACCCCCCTTTGACACACAAGCAGATTGCGTGAAAAAGAGAAGGAGCCTGCGACGCCGCCCGTTGCCAGCCTCCGGAGATTCCTGCAGGTTAGCGTGAGGGAGGAAATACCGATTGCACCGTGCCTGCTGGTCCGTCGCTGGTCGCTCCACAAGAAGACGAAGGCACTGAGGGCCCGGTGAGGTGACGTGCACGGAGCGGGCCGCAAGCCAGAGCTCGACCACTCAGATTTGCTGGCGTTGCAGGGACGGACCCGAGCACAAGCGCCGTGCCGACGTGTTGAATCCTTGCCGCGGGGCGAGCAGAAGATTAGGCGGCCACACGGGATGCCATGAAGTGTAGTCAGGTAGGTAAACATCATCTCAGGAAGGGCAAGTAATGCTAGTTCAGATAGATGCAAGAGCGATACATGCCACTGGGACAAACCCGAGCGGCTTGGGGATGATGCAGCCCGAGGGGCGCCCCCAACAAGGTAAGCTAAAGATGCAAAAAGATACATGTCGCGGGGACAAGCCCGTGCGACCTGGGAATAATGCAGCCCGAGGGGCGCACCCAGCTGAACAAAGTGGAAAGAGTCACCTGGCATAGTTGCTGAAGAGATGTCGATGTAGCTGGAGACGCGTGCCGAAGAAGCCGCACCTCACAAGCCGCCAGGGTCCTGAGCCTCGGGAGGCTCCACCGGCCCTGGTGGCTCCTGGAGGACCATCGCGATCTCTTCCAGGACAACGTGATGCCTGGCCTCCTGAGTCGCCAGGATGCTCCGCAGGTGGCGTTGGAAGGTGACGGCCGCGTTCGGCAAGCCAAAGGGCATGCGAACGTAGCTGTGAGGGGGGCCCTCACACCGACCAGCATGTGATGGCCAGTAACGCTCCTGAGATGCGGCCCTGTTGAGCCCGAGGTAGTCGATGCAGACGCGCAGCTCACCATCATCGCCTGGATGGGAAGCTGCGCCTGGTAGTGGGCGGCGATCGCCGCGCATGGCTCTTGGCGTTTGAAGCTCCTGGGTTGTTTGGGTGATGAACTCCTGAGCACTAGGTGCCTCGCGCCTCGTGCCCGCTTGAGGGAAGCGTGCGGCGAAGCACGCCTCCACATGGTGCCTGAGCGCCTCCCTCATGACGTTGGCTAGGTATGAGGCCCTGCAGGAGAGAGCCCCCGAGCCCAGCCTGAGGAGGGCGCCGGGCACGCCTTCCTGTGCGAGGGAGGGAGCGCCCCATCCATGGGCGCAGGTCCTGAGGTGGTGCAGTTGGAGGCTCCGCCCTCCTCAGGCGCTTGGTGGAGCAGCTATTTCTTCTTCTTGGGGATGGCCTCAGGTGGGTAGATGGTGCCTTCATTGTCTGGATCTTCGACCGCCGCTGCCTGGTAGGCGCGCTCGAGGGAGCACACCACATCTCTCTCTTCACACGGGACCGTGATGACGTCGTAGCTCCCTGGCATCTTAAGGACGTTGTAGCCGTGGTGGGTTACTGCCATAAACTTGGCCAATGCTGGATACCCAAGGATGGCGTTGTATGGCAGACGGATGTGGGCGACATAGAAGTCGATGAGCTCGGTGCGGTGGTTGTCGCGGGTACCGAAGGTGACAGGGAGGCGGACCTGCCCTATCAGGGTGGTGGAGCCATCGGTCACTCCTGAGAAAGGCTTGGTAGGTTGAAGCTGATCATATGACACTTGGAGGCGGTCAAATGTGTTGACGAAGAGGACATTGAGCCCTGCTCCACCATTGATGAGGGTCTTGGTGACTTTGACGTTACTGATGATGGGGGAACACAGCATCGGGAGGGCGCCGGCAGTTGTCGCGCACTTGAGCTGGTCCGCCGAGCTGAATGTGATGGCGCACTTGGACCACCGGAGTGGGCGCGTGGCTTTGAGGCTGGGAAGGACCGCGTTCACCTCACGAGCAAACTACTTGAAGATACGCTGAGAGACTGGGGCCTGAGAGCCGCCTAGGATGCACACAATGGCATGAGGCTCTTGGAAGCCCCCAGCCCCCTCGTCTTGATGGTGGTCGTCGTTTCTTCTTGGTGGTGGCGGCAGAGGAGGAAGGCCAGCCTTGCCCTGAGGGTGATCCTCACGTGGCTGGTCCCTCCAAGCCCCCTCGCGAGGTTGGTCGTGCCAGCGGTCCTCACGAGGTTGGTCACGCCACTCCTGGCGGGGACCGCGGTCGCCCAGCGTCCTCCTGTTCGGCCTCCTCCATGACCGTAGCCTCGGTCGTTGCGGTCGGGGCATAGACCGAAGCGTCCATCGCGAATGGCCCAGAGCTCCTGACAGTCGCTGATGTTGTGGCTGTGCACGTTGTGGAAGGCGCAGAACGGTCGGCTGCCCCTGGATGACTCTGGGTGGTCGCGGCCGCGCTTCACCTCCGGCTCGGCCACGAGCACGTCTGCTCCCTTGCGTTTTACGTCCTTAACCTTGGCCTTCTTGTCTTCTGGGTCTGCTGCTGGGAGCTCGACGAGGGAGAGGCACCCTTCCTCGGCCCTTGCGCACTTGGTCGCAAGGTTGAACAGCTTTAGGGCCGTGCACAGGTCCTCATGGATGGTGAGCTCCTCCTTCATCTTGACGTCGCGGACGCCATCGGAAAACGCGGAGATGATGGCCTCGTCCGCCACCTTGGGGATCTTGAGGCGCAC
The DNA here is from genome assembly GCF_018294505.1 of Triticum aestivum. Taxonomy (NCBI): domain Eukaryota; kingdom Viridiplantae; phylum Streptophyta; class Magnoliopsida; order Poales; family Poaceae; genus Triticum; species Triticum aestivum. The sequence goes on along the minus strand of NC_057814.1, from coordinate 290,110,065 downwards.
GCTGTTGAAGCACTGGATGTACTTCTGGAGGGTCTCTCCTGGCTGCTGCTTGATGCGGCGCAGGTCACCCACAGCCGGAGGGCGGTTGCGAGTGCCCTGGAAGTTGGCAACGAAGCGGTCACGCATCTCACCCCAGGAGGAGATCGATCCCGCAGGCAGGTTCAGGAGCCACGAGCGCGCGCCATCCTTGAGAGCCATGGGGAACCAGTTCGCCATGACTTTCTCATCGCCGCTAGCCGCCTCGATGCTCAGTTCGTAGAGCTGCAGGAACTCGGCGGGGTCGAGGGTGCCATCGTAGCGCGGAGGCAGGTCCGGCTTGGACTTGTCGGGCCAGACGACGCTGCGCAGTTCGGGAGTGAAGGCACGGCAACCTGCTGTAGTCACTGGAACCCGTCGCGGGGGCGGAGCCTGGTCTTGGTATCAGTGCAGAGCCGCCACGGGCGGTGCACGGTCTTGACGCGGTGGTGCGGGGAGTGCAGGAGCGTCCTGCCATGGCCGAGGGGCCTCAAGGCAGCTTCCTTCTTCATGCACGGGCGCCCGGCGCGGGGGGTTGCGCCGTGGGGCCACGCGTCTTGGTGCGATGGCGACGTCTTGACATGGGGTGGTGGAGGCGGTCCGTGGGCCATGTTGCCCGCGGTAGGAGGCGGATGAGGCAGCGAGAGAGACGACGCAGAAGAGCCCCCAGCGGCACTGACGAGCTCGGCGATGCGGTCCAGCCACTCCTCGTAGAGGTCATCGACTGGGCGGTAGCATAGGAGCTCGCGCGCCGTGAGCAGCGTGGCCTGTGCGTCCACGGGCCCGCGACGCGCGTGAGACGATGAGCCCGCTGGAGTCAGCGACGAAGTGGCGGTGCGTCCGTCCCGCCGCATGAAGGGGTGCAGCGACGAAGCTTGCTGCTCAGGTGCTACTGGGCCGGTGGCGGCGTTGGCGGCAGGTGATGGCGAACGACATGGAGGCCAGCCGGCGGGAGCCGTCTGGGTGACGCGGGCAGCGAGGGCGGCCCGACGCTCAGCACGAGCTCGGCGAGCGTCGGCCATGGAACTGGTGGGGAAATGGAGTGTGGGTCGACGGAGGGAAAGCTTCGGCTCACACCCTACCTGGCACGCCAAATGTCGGATTGTGGGTTCTGGCAAACCATTGAGGTTCGAACACTGGGGGTGCGCACGAAGATCTCCCTCACTCTCTAGCTTGCTCTCGCCACGATCTCAAGGCCTAACTCGACGAACTCGACAAACAAGAGACATGAGGGTTTATACTGGTTCGGGCCACTGTTGTGGTGCAATACCCTACTCCATTGTGGTGAGGTGGATTGCCTTGTAGGCTGGGGATGAACAAGTACAATGGAAGAACAGCCTCCTGAGGAGAGGTGTTCTTGAGCTCGGTGAGCTTGTGTGTGTGAGGGTGGAATGGATCTGATCCAAAGTTTGTCCCCCCGGTCAGTTCATTTCCCTTCTATGATGGTGGCTAGTCCTATTTATAGGGGCCCGGGTCCTCTTCCCAAATATCAAGCGGGAAGGGATCCCAGAATGGCCGGATTTGAAGGGAGACAACTAGTACGAGCTATCCTAACAAATGTAGTCTTCGCCTGCCAAAGGCTCTGGTGGTGACGTCGTCGTGGGCACCGTGGTGACCTCCGTCCTGCTGGTCTTGGTCTCGTTGCACCAATATGGAAACATTTCCTGATGCCTCGGGACTCCTCGCCTGCGCTCGCTCCCTTAGCACCAAAGAGGAAACTGGTACTCTAAGCCTGCTGGCGCCCGCCTGGCCTTGGTCGTCATGGCTCACGTCACGGGAACCTCACGAGGTGCTCCTTGCCTTGATCTCTCCGCTCCTCGCGAGCCAGCCTAGTGAGGCTGCCTCGGAGGATGTCTTGCGTTGTCCGCCTCGCGAGGCTTGGCCCCTCGCGAGGGTCTTGAGTGTTTGCTGATGAAGATGGGCCGTACCAGGCCGTTGGGCGAGCCACGCCCTGGGCCGCAGGCAGGCAAGTCTGGGGACCCCCGTTCCCAGGACGCCGACAGAGGCTATGTTGGTTTTGATTCAACTACATGCATGAACATGTGCCAAGTCGAGCCAGTCGAACATTCAGAGGAGGATACCATATCATCATACTACATCACAATCATTTTAACGCAATGTTGACATCCAAGATAAATCATTCTCCTCTCCTAGCTACTTAAGCATGGAATGAGAAACTATAATTTCTAAGGGTCATTGCAAACATGTTGAATCATAATAAGTTGAATCATGGATACTAGGTTAAACATATTTACAAAAAACAGAACAAGTTGAGTTCATACCCGTTTCTCCCTGCCACAGCCAGTTCATCAAATATCGTCATTATTGCCTTTCACTTGCACGACCGAATGATATGAAAATAATAATAGTGCAAGAGTACCGTCGACTAAGCTGGAATCTGCAAACATTTTATTCAAAAGAGAAGACAAGGTAATATGGGCTCTTTATTAGATCAACAATAATGCATATGAGAGTCACTCAACAATTTCATTGTGGTCTTCTCCTTGGTATGACTCAATAAACAGAAAAGAAATTCAAAGAAACACACTGAAATATTTTTGGAGTTTTTAGTTTTTCTATAAGAAAGCAAATTTAAGAAAGGAAAAAAAATGAGAAAAACTATTTACATGGGAAAGCTCCCAACAAGCTAGAAGAAGAACAAGGAAATCTTTTTGGGTTTTCTTTTAATATTACAGCTAATTAAACTAAGAAAAACCAAAAAGAAGCAAGAAATATTTTTGTATTTTCTCAAAGTTTTTCAAACACACAAGAAGAAGGCTAGAAAATAAATCTAGCATGGATAATACAATGAAGAAGTGTGGACACCGGCAACTGGAATGATATGTGTGAACAGTGAATGTAATGTCGGTGGAAATATGTACTTCCCCAAGCTTAGGCTTTTGGCCTAGCTTGGCAGTCGCCACTCGAAGAAGCCATTAGGTCCCACGTTGAAGTGCTGGGGAGTGGGCACCTAAGGGTCCCACTCCTGAGGTTCCTCCTCTGTTGCTGCCTGGGTGTTCCGGCAGGCAGTGATATCCTATGGCACGATCCTGTATTCGCCCCTGGCAATAGGATCAAACAAAGCAGGTGCAGGCAATGGAATAACATCCCGAGTAGTTTCACTAAAGACCAAGTTATAAGGAACATCTATTGTGGTGTTCTCGCCATCAAAGTGATGATGTGCCATAGCCTGACGATCTAAATAAACCTTGGGCAAGCGATAATCATGCTGGCATATCTAAATGTTAAAGTGACTCGCTAGGCGAGTAGCATAAATACCGCCATCTATTTTACCCTTGGATCTGTTAGTGTGGAGGCGACGTGCCACAATAGCTCCCAAGCTATAAGTGCTGTTGCCGTAGAGTGCATGATGTAGAACAGCAAAATCAGGGGCACTAAGTGCACCAACCTTCTCTCTAGCAAGTAAACACTTCGCAATGAATAGAGTAAAATAATGCACCGAAGGAAATTGCATGCTAGTGGCGGTGACACCCGACACCCCTCTATCATCTCCCACTAATAGAGTGCGGTAAAAACCATCAAACTCTATGGGCCTAGGCTCTCTCAAATCCCTGTCAGAAGGGATCAAGCATATGTCACAAAATTCAGTAAGTGATATCTGACGGGTTTCAGCATATAAATTAAACTGCGCCTCAGGAGGATTATTCCTACTCATGAAATGAAAACTTTGCACAAAGGAATTTATGAGGAGATGATATTGTTCACACACAGCTGTGATGAAGTCGGTGAGGCCGGCATTAGCAACGAATTGTGCAAACTCTTGACGGATTCCGGCTCCATCCATGAATGGGTTGTGCGGCCATTCGCATGGTCGTACCTCCGCCATTCTCCGGGTGTGGAGGTCATTGTCCGACGACTCCCCAATAACTCCCTTGGAGTTCTTCTTGGAAGCAAACTTCCTAAACAAACTCATCTTTTCCTATGAACAAAATTCTGAAATTTTTAGTCCACAAGTTTTTTCTCAACGAAACTTCACAAGATCGATAGCAACTACTCATCGGGATGCATAGAGGCCATATCAAGCATTCAAACTACTTAGAACCATAAGAATTCAACATGCAAGCTCATCTACAGCAGCAGCAAGAGTAGCTAATTATTCAAAGTATAAACCACTAAAGCAAAAACAAATTGGACCAATGGAGGAGTCACATACCAAGTAGCAATCCCCAAAAATAGTTGCGGAAACGGAGCTTCGAGCAAAGAGATCGGATCGAAATCTATGCGTTTGAGAGCAAGAACACGAGAGAGAGAGAGAGAGAGAGAGAGAGAGAGAGCAATGGTGATTTTTTCTGGAGGTAGGTGATGACATGGGCTAAAGAGATGAGTGAGGGGGGCCACATGGGGACCACAACCCACCAGGGCGCGCCTGGGGCTGCTGGCACACCCAAGTGGGTTGTGCCCACCTGGTGCACCCCCTTCTGATGTTATTTGCATCAAAAATTCAGAAATATTCAGAAAAAATCGTATCAAATTTTCAGAGCATTCTAAGAACTTTTATTTTTTGGTCATTTTGTATTGCACGGGAAATCAGAAAACACATAGAACATGGCATTTTATTTTATTTAACTAAGAAAAACAGAAAATAAGAGTAAGGACAGAAGGTAGTGCCTACTGAATTCATCAACTTCATACCTCCCAAAAGTGATCCATTAATAAGGTTGATCAAGTCCTATTAACAACCACCTTCGATTAGCATGAAACTGAAGAACTTTCGTAAAACACTAAGTTACCTCAACGGGGATATGAATGTCCCCAACAATAGGCATTTCATATTTCTTTTTGGCAGTAGGTAGAGGTAGTTGAAAAATTCCAATAGTGCTTGTCAGAGATTTTTCAATAACATTAATACCATTCACTTGGAATTGTTTCTTCGGAAAGTGCACCATATGCTCATTACCATTGATATGAAAAGTGAGCTTGCTTTTATTGCAATCAATAACAGCCCTGCAGTATTGAAAAAGGGTCTACCAAGGACAATCAACATGTTGTCGTCCTCGGGCATCTCAAGTATTACAAAGTCAGTTAAGATAGTAACGTTTGCAACAACGGGCACATCCTCACAAATACCAATAGGTATGGCAGTTGATTTGTCAGCCATTTGCAAAGATATTTCAATAGGTGTGAGTTTATTCAAATCAAGTCTTTTATATAAAGAGAAAGGCATAACACTAACACCAGCTCCTAAATCACACAAAGCAGTTTTCACACAATTTCTTTTGATGGAGCAAGATATAGTTGGTATTCCCGGATCTCCAAGCTTTTTAGGTACTCCATCCTTAAAAGAAAAATTAGCAAGCATGGTGGAGATTTCATCTTTCGGTATTTTTCTCTTGTTGGTGATGATGTCTTTCATGTACTTTGCATAAGGGGCCATTTTTAAGATATCAATTAAATGGGTATGCAAAATGCTGGCCTAATCATTTTAGCAAAGCGTTCAAATTCTTCATCATCTTTCTTCTTAGTTGATTTAGGTGGAAAGGACATAGGTTTTTGAACCCATGGTTCTCTTTCCTTACCATGTTTTGTAGACACAAAGTCTCTTTTATCATATCTTTTATTCTTGGGTTGTGGGTTATCAAGATCAACAGCTGGTTCTATTTTAACATCATTGTCTGGTTCTTTATTATTTGTTTGAGTGTCTTCATGAACCTCGTCATTATATTTTTCATTATCAAAAGGTGAGTGTTCATTACCAGATTGAGTTTCAGCATCGGAAATAGATTCATCACCATCATTATCAGGAGGTTTTTCTATTTCAGGTTCATTAGAGGCATGCAAAGTCCTATCGTTTTTCTTCTTCTTCTTTTTAGAAGGACTAGGTGCATCAGTGTTAATTCTTTGAGAGTCTTTTTCAATTCTTTCAGTGTGCCCCTCGGGGTAAAGTGGTTCCCGAGTCATTCTACCTCCTCTAGTCATTACTCTAACAGCATGATCAATGATATTATTATTCATTTCATCAAGCAATTCTCTTTGAGATTTAGCAACTTGTTCTAGTTGAGTTTGAACCATAGAGGCATGCTTTCGTACACCTCTAACACCATTGGTAATTCTAAATAACAAGTCACTCAAGCGAGCAATCATATCAGAATTGTATTCAATTGTTTCATAACATTTGCACTGAAGTGATCTTGCTTTCTAATGTAATTATCAAACTCATAAAGGCATTGACCGGGATGCATATTATAAGGATTGTCATTGTCATTGAATTTCATTAAAGAATGTAACTCTACCACCTTGGGTGGTGTTGTATCAAGCCCATGTATTTCTTCAATAGCAGGTAATTTTTTTACATCCTCAGCTTTAATACCTTTTTCCTTCATAGATTTCTTTGCCTCTTGCATATCTTCAGGACTGAGATATAAAACACCCCTCTTCTTTGAAGTGGGTTTAGGCAGTGGTTCAGGAAGAGTCCAATCATCGTAATTTTTCAATATGTTATTCAATAATTCTTCACCTTGTTCAACAGTTCGTTCCCTGAAAACACAACCAACACAACTATCTACGAAATCCCTAGAAGCATCTGTTAGTCCATTATAAAATATATCAAGTATTTCATTTTTATTAAGAGGATGATCAGGAAAAGCATTCAGAAAATGGAGAAGCCTCCCCCAAGCTTGTGGGAGACTCTCTTCTTCAATTTGCACAAAGTTAATTATTTCCTGTAAGGCAGCTTGTTTCTTATGAGCAGGAAAATATTTTTCAGAGAAGTAGTAGATCATATCCTATGGACTACGGACACAACCAAGAGAAAGAGTATTATACCAAGTCCTAGCATCACCCTTTAATGAGAACACAAATAATTTGAGAATATAATAGTAGCGGATTTTCTCATCATGAGCAAAAAGGGTGGCTATATCATTCAACTTAGTAAGGTGCTCCACAACAGTTTCAGTTTCATAACCATGGAAAGGATCAGATTCAACCAAAGTAATTAACTCTGGGTCGATAGATAATTCATAATCCTTATCATCAACAAAGATAGGTGAACTAGCAAACTTAGGATCACACTTCATTCTGGCATTCAAAGATTTTTCTTTCAGTTTGCATAATAATTTCTTAACATCATCCCTATCATGGCAAGCAAGAAAGTCTCTAGTTGTCTCCTCATCCATAACATAACCTTCCGGCATCTTAGTCAATTCATATATAGGAGAACTATATCTAATAGGTGTTTCAAGATTTTCAGTTTCAAGCACTTCATCAGTTTCAGTAATTTCACAGTTTCAGCATTCTCAAAAGCTTTAGTTCTAGCAAGTTGTTCATCAAGAAATTCACCTAGTGGCACATTATCATCAAGTAAGGTACTAGCATCATCATGAGTATCATTCATAGCAGAAGTAGCATCATTAATGACTTGCGACATAACATGATTAATAACATGTGGTGGTGTTGCAAGTCTACACAAAACAGAAGGTGAATCAAGTGCAGAGTGTGATGGCAATTCCTTACCTCCCCTCGTCCTAGAGGGAACGATCTTGGTTTTAGTATCCTTCAGATTCTTCGTAGTGATAAATTGATAATAATAGCAGCTGAGTTGTCAATTCAACCACACCTGGAGATTAATTATCTGCAGCAAAGTGATCAGTAGCAAAGTAGTATGATAGTTTTGATAGTAGTAGCTACAGCAGTACTAACAGTAACAGTCATAGCAATGATTTTGTAGCAAGTTTAACAGTAACAATAGCAGTAGTAACTTAGCAGGAACAATATAAGAGAAATTCGTAGGCATTGGATCGGTGAACTCGTTGGATGATATTCATCATATAACAGTCATAACCTAGGGTGATACGGCACTAGCTCCAGTTCATAAATATAATGTAGGCATCTATTCCGTAAATAGTCATACGTGCTTATGGAAAGAACTTGCATGACATCTTTTGTCCTACCCTCCCGTGGCAGCGGGGTCCTATTGGAAACTAAGGGATATTAAGGCCTCCTTTTAATAGAGAACCAGAACAAAGCATTAGCACATAGTGAATACATGAACTCCTCAAACTACGGTCATCACCGGAAAGTATCTGGACTACTGTCACTCTGGGGTTTACAGATCATAACACGTAATAGGTGAATATAACTTGCAAGATCGGATCTAGAACATAGATATAATGGTGATAACACAAACGGTTCAGATCTGAAATCATGGCACCCGGGCCCAAAGTGACAAGCATTAAGCATGGCAAAGTCATATCAACATCAATCTCAGAACATAGTGGATACTAGGGATCAATCCCTAACTAAACTAACTCGATTACATGATGAATCTCATCCAACTCCTCACCGACCAGCGAGCCTACGAAGGAATTACTCACTCCCGATGGGGAGCATCATGGAATTGGCAATGGAGAAGGGTTGGTGATGATGAAGATCGAAGATCCCCCTCTCCGGAGTCCGGACTCTAGATCTGGCCTCCTGAGAAAGAGCAGGAGGTGGCGGCGGCTCCGTCTCGTGAAACGTGATAATTCTTTCTCCCTGATTTTTTTTGGAAAAATAGGTATTTATGGAGTTGGATTCAGGGTCTGCGGGGCCACCAGGTGGGGACAACCCACTTGGGTGCACCGGGAGGGGGGCGCGCCCTGGTGGGTTGTGCTCACCCAGGGGCCCCCCTCTGGTGGTTCTTAGCTCCAGTAATTCTCTTTTATTATACAGAAAATTCCTCACAAAGTTTCGTTCCAATCCGAGAACTTTTATTTCTGCACAAAAACAACACCATGGTAGTTCTGCTGATAACAGCGTCAGTCCGAGTTAGTTTCATTCAAATCATGCAAATTAGAGTCCAAAACAAGAGGAAAAGCGTTAGGAAAAGTAGATATGATGGAGACGTATCAACGAGGATGGCCCCTTCCTCTCGCCATAATGGCAGAAGATGCAAGAAGAATGGAGGAGAGGGAAGTGGATGAGCATCGCCCCCACGCCCCCTGTCGGTATCAAAACCGGTGGATCTCGGGTAGGGGGTCCCGAGTTGTGGATCTTGTTTCAAGGGGGAACAATGGATGAAGGACAAGGCGTTTACCCAGGTTCGGGCCCTCTCTAAGAGGTAAACCCCTACGTCCTACTTGATTATATTGATGTATATAAGATGATTACAGAGTCGCTCTAGCACAAGATCAGATGAACTAAACCCTAGACTAGTAGGATGATGGGTGTTGTTCTAGCCTCTACGGACTAAACCCTCTGGCTTATATAGACACCAAGGGTACTAGGGTTACACATGGTCAGTTACTAGAAAGGAATAAACACGACGAATCTTCTGATCTTGACTTGGAGGACACACCAAGGCACCAAAAAGCTTCCAATCCGGATACGGGGTCTTCTCATAGTTCGGCCTCCTAGTACTCGCAATGCGGCCCGATAGTCCGGCCCTTAAGGGATAGGCCGATAGGCCAAGGACCCCCTAATCCAGACTCCCTCAGTAGCCCCCGAACTAGCCTCCAGCGCCGGTGCTTCATCGCATCTCGAGATCTTGATGTACCCAAAGTCTTTGGCTTGCGGGGTGAGTTCCTCTACTTCCTTATATTTGGCACAATCTCCTTCAATTAGGTTCTAAGAGCTGCCCAGCTTGAATAACCATGTGATAATCGGGTAATGTTCGGAATCCGAACTACAGATGTTGCTTAGCCTCGAAGGCCAACCGTCCAAGTGTGAATAGTGCCTTCGCCTGACAACTTTTGGCGAAGGGTCACACCCAGTCATAAACACCGAAGCGTTGTGAAAGCTCGATTCGTGGTTCGAGGCGGCGCGTCTATTGGCACGTCCCATCAAGGTAGAGATTGTGCCCGTTCTTTAAGGGATATGATTAATAATTTTGGGTTATCCCACCCACGCATGACGTTACGGTTATATCGGGAAGTGGCGAGGTCTGCAGCGTGGTAAAAGGACCTTTGATATCACGGCAGCCCATAAAAGAGAAACAGCCACAGCTATCCCGCACGCTTTCTTCTCCCTCTCGCCATTGCCTTCCCAATCTACAGAGCTCCAATGCCCCATCTCCTCTTCCCTCAAGGAATCCTTACCAGCTCTTCCCTCGAATTAGCCATGGCCGGATCCGGCGGGGGAGGCAAATGGGAGGCCTCCATCATCACCAATAAAGACATCGAAGATCTGAAGCTCGCCGGTTACCTTCCAGCTGACATTGCTCACTGAGCTCAGGAGGAGGGCCAGGCCATCCCAATGCCCCGACCGGGCGAGAGGGTGGTGTTCATCCCCCACTTTATTCGAGGACTGGGCTTCCAGCTCCACTTCTTGGTTAGGGGGTTGATGCTCTTCTATAGGCTGGACTTTCATGATCTGGCCCCAAACTCCTTCCTCCACATCTCGGCCTTCATCATTCTATGTGAGGCCTTTCTTCGGGTCTAGTCCCTGTTCAGCCTATGGCTGAAGATCTTCAACATCAAACCAAAGATCATTGACGGCCACCAGGCGGACTGTGAGGGAGCGATGGTCAGCAAGCTCGCCCGCGTGGAGTGGCCGGAGGGCACATTCATAGATACTGTCAAAGTTTGGCAAAAAGAGTGGTTTTACATCACAGAGCTGCATGAATGCGGCTTGGGGGGGGGGGGGCAGTCCTCACATTTAGATCCGGACCCCCGGTGAGGCTATAACCTCGAGGACCAAAAAAGGTCTTGACTCAGGGTCACCTATAGAGGTGAAGCTACTACAAAAGCGCATCGTCAGCGTCAAAGATGTGTGCGCCAAGCTGGCCAACGTGATCCAAGTGATGCTCTGCCGCCTGATACGTCCATTTTGCATCATGCTTTTATATGTTATTTATTGCATTATGGGCTGTTATTACACATTATATCACAATACTTATGCCTTTTCTCTCTTATTTTATAAGGTTTACATGAAGAGGGAGAATGCCGGCAGCTGGAATTCTGGACTGGAAAAGGAGCAAATATTAGAGACCTATTCTGCACAACTCCAAAAGTCATGAAACTTCACGGAGAATATTTTTGGAATATATAAAAAATATTGGGCAAAGAAAGCACCAGATGGGGCCCACCAGCCAGCACAAGGGTGGAGGGCGCGCCCTGCCCCCTGGGCGCGCCCCCGTCCTTGTGGGCCCCCTGGCAGGCCTCCGGTGCTCATCTTTGGCTATATGGTGTGTTTTTACCTAGAAAAAATCAGAAGGAAGCTTTCGGGATGAAGCGCCGCTGTCCCGAGGCGGAACCTGGGAAGAACCAATCTAGGGCTCCGGCGGAGCTGTTCTGCCGGGGAAACATCCGTCCGGGAGGGGGAAATCGAAGCCATCGTCATCACCAACGATCCTCTCATCGAGAGGGGGTCAATCTCCATCAACATCTTCACCAGCACCATCTCCTCTCAAACCCTAGTCCATCTCTTGTATTCGATCTTGGTCCCAAAACCTTAGATTGGTACCTTTGGGTTGCTAGCAGTGTTGATTACTCCTTGTAGTTGATGCTAGTTGGTTTATTTGGTGGAAGATTATATTTTCAGATCCTTAATGATAATTAATACTCCTTTGATCTTGATCATAAATATGTTTTGTGAGTAGTTACTTTTGTTCCTGAGGACATGTGAGAAGTCTTGTTATAAGTAATCATGTGAATTTGGTATTCGTTCGATATTTTGATGAGATGTATGTTGTCTCTCCTCTAGTGGTGTTATGTGAACGTCGACTACATGACACTTCACCATTATTTGGGCCTAGGGGAAGGCATTGGGAAGTAATAAGTGGATGATGGGCTGCTAGAGTGACTGGAGCTTGAACCCTAGTTTATGCGTTGCTTTGTAAGGGGCTGATTTGGATCCATTTGTTTCATGCTATGGTTAGGTTTACCTTAATACTTCTTTCGTAGTTGCGGATGCTAGCGAGAGGGGTTAATCATAAGTGGGAGGCTTGTCCAAGGAAGGGTAGCACCCAAGAACTGGTCCACCCGCATATCAAATTATCAAAGTAACGAACGCGAATCATATGAGCATGATGAAAGCTAGCTTGACAACAATTCCCATGTGTCCTCGGGAGCGCTTTGCTTTATATAAGAGTTCGTCTAGGCTTGTTCTTTGCTAAAAAAAGGATTGGGACACCTTGCTGCACCTTAGTTACTTTATTTACTTGTTACCCGTTACGAATTATCTTATCATAAAACTATCTGTTGCAGATAATTTCAGTGCTTGCAGAGAATACCTTGCTGAAAACCACTTGTCATTTCCTTCTGCTCCTCGTTGGTTTTGACACTCTTACTTATCGAAAGGACTACGATAGATCCCCTATACTTGTGGGTCATCAAGAATCTTTTCTGGCACCGTTGCAGGGGAGTGAAGCGCCTTTGGTAAGTGGAATTTGGTAAGGAAACATTTATATAGTGTGCTGAAATTTACAGTCACTTGTTACTATGGAAAATAATCCGTTGAGGGGCTTGTTCGGGGTATCTTCACCCCGACCGGAAGAGAAAGGAGTTGCTCCTCAACCTACTGCACCTACTGAAAATATTTATTATGAAATTCCTTCGGGTATGATAGAGAAACTGCTAGCTAATCCTTATGCACGAGATGGAACATTACATCCTAATATGCACCTAATCTATGTGGATGAAGTTTGTGGATTACTTAAGCTTGTAGGTATGCCCGAGGATGTTGTCAAGAAGAAGTTCTTCCCTTTATCTTTGAAAGGAAAGGCATTGACATGGCATAGGCTACTGGATGATATTGGATCATGGAACTACAACCAATTGAAATTGAAATTTCATCAGAAGTTTAATCCTATGCATCTGGTTCACCATGATCGGAATTATATTTATAATTTGTGGCCTCGTGAAGGAGAAAGTATCGCTCAAGCTTGGGGGAGGGTTCAGTCAATGTTATATTCATGCCCCAATCATGAGCTCTCAAGAGAAATTATTATTCAAATTTTTTATGCTCGGCTTTCTCATAATGATCGATCCATGCTCGATACTTCTTGTACCGGCTCCTATATGAAGAAGGATATTGAATTCAAATGGGATTTATTGGAAAGAATTAAATGCAACTCTGAAGATTAGGGACTCGATGATGGTAGGGAGTCAGGTATAAACCTTAAGTTTGATTGTGTTAAATCTTTTATGGATACCGATGCTTTTCGTGATTTTAGCACTAAATATGGACTTGACTCTGAGATAGTAGCTTCTTTTTGTGAATCTTTTGCTACTCATGTTGATCTCCCTAAGGAGAAGTGGTTTAAATACCATCCTCCCATTAAAGTTAAAGTAGTAGAACCTATTAAAGTTGAAGAAGAAACTATTACTCATAATGTTGATCATGTTGTTCCTACTGCTTATTTTGAGAAACCACCATTCCCTGTTAGAATTAAGGATCATGCTAAAGCTTCAACTGTGGTCAGCAAAAGTTATATTAGAACACCTACCCCCCCCCCCCCTGAGCAAATTAAAGTTGAACCTAGTATTGCTATGGTTAAAGATCTCTTGGTCGATAATATTGATGGGCATGTTATTTATTTCTGTGATGAAGCTGCTAGGATTGCTAAACCCGATACTAAAGATGAACATAAACCTGTTGTTGGCATGCCTGCTGTATCTGTTAAAATTGGAGATCATTGTTATCATGGCTTATGTGATGTGGGTGCTAGTGTGAGTGCAATTCCTTATACCTTATATAAAGAAATTATGAACGATATTGCACCTGCTGAGATAGAAGATATTGACGTTACTATTAAGCTTGCCAATAGAGATACTATTTCACCAATTGGTATTGTTAGAGATGTTGAAGTCCTGTGTGGGAAGATAAAATATCCAACTGATTTTCTAGTTCTTGCTTCCCCACAAGATATTTTTTGTCCCATTATATTTGGTAGACCCTTCTTGAATACTGTTAATGCTAAGATAGACTACGAGAAATATATTGTTACTGTTGGTTTGGGGGATATGTCTCATGATTTTAATTTCTCTAAATTTCGTAGACAAACCCATGATAAAGAATTGCCTAGTAAGGATGAAATTATTGGTCTTGCTTCTATTGCCGTGCCTCCTAATGATCCTTTAGAACAATATTTGCTAGACCATGAAAATGATTTGTTTATGAATGAAAGAAGGGAAATAGATGAAGTATTCTTTAATCAAGGACCTATTTTGAAACACAATTTGCATGTTGAAATTCTTGGGGATCCTCCTCCACCTAAGGGTGACCCCGTGTTTGAGCTTAAACAATTACCTGATAACCTTTCAAAGCATGAAGAAAACAAATTATTGAAAACTCTGAGGAAGCACCGTGCCGCTATTGGATATACTCTTGATGATCTCAAGGGCATTAGTCCCACTCTATGTCAGCACAAATTAAAATTGGAGAAAGATGCTAAACCAGTTGTTGATCATCAACGACGGTTAAATCCTAAGATGAAAGAAGTGGTAAGAAATGAAATACTAAAGCTTCTGGAGGCAAGTATAATTTATCCTATTGCTAATAGTCAATGGGTATGTCCTGTTCATTGTGTCCCTAAGAAGGGAGGTTTTACTGTTGTTCCTAATGATAAAAATGAATTGATTCCTCAATTATTACAGGTTATAGACTGGTAATTGATTTTCGCAAATTAAATAAGGCTACTAGAAAAGATCATTACCCTCTACCTTTTATTGATCAAATGCTAGAAAGATTATCCGAACATACACATTTTTGCTTTCTAGATGGTTATTCTGGTTTCTCTCAAATACCCGTGTCAAAAGAGGATCAAGAGAAAACCACTTTTACTTGCCCTTTTGGTACCTTTTCTTATAGACATATGCCTTTTGGTTTATGTAAAGCACCTACTACCTTTCAAAGATGTATGACTGCCATATCCTCTGACTTTTGTGAAAAGATTGTTGAGGTTTTCGAGGATGATTTCTCTGTTTACGGAACTTCTTTTGATGATTGCTTAAGCAACCTTGATCAAGTTTTGCAGAGATGTGAAGAAACTAATCGTGTATTGAATTGGGAGAAGTGCCACTTTATGGTTAATGAAGGTATTGTCTTGGGGCATAAAATTTCTAAAAGAGGTATTGAAGTTGATAAAGCTAAAGTAGATGCTATTGAATAGATGCCATGTCCTAAAGATATTAGAGGTATAAGAAGTTTCCTTGGTCATGCTGGTTTCTATAGGAGGTTTATTAAAGACTTCTCTAAAATTTCTAGGCCTCTCACTAATCTCTTGCAAAAAGATATTCCTTTTGTTTTTGATGATGATTGTGTAGAAGCATTTGAAATGCTTAAGAAAGCCTTGATTTCTGCACCTATTGTTCAGCCACCTGATTGGAATTTATCATTTGAAATTATGTGTGATGCTAGTGATTACACTGTTGGTGCTGTTCTAGGACAATGAGTTCATAAGAAATTAAATGTTATTCAGTATGCTAGTAAAACTCTAGATACTGCCCAGAGAAATTATGCTACCACTAAAAAATAATTTTTAGCAGTTGTATTTGCATGTGATAAGTTCAGACCTTATATTGTTGATTCCAAAGTAACTGTTCACACTGATCATGCTGCTATTAAATATCTTATGGAAAAGAAAGATGTTAAACCTTGACTCATTAGATGGGTTCTCTTGCTACAAGAATTTGATTTGCATATTATTGATAGAAAGGGAGCTAAGAACCCAGTTGCAGACAACTTGTCTAGGTTAGAAAATGTTATTGATGACCCACTACCTATTGATGACAACTTTCCCGATGAACAATTAAATGTCATAAATGCTTCTCGTAATACTCCATGGTATGCTGATTATGCTAATTACATTGTTGCTAAATTTATACCACCTAGTTTCACATACCAGCAAAAGAAAAAGTTTTTCTATGATTTAAGACATTACTTTTTGGACGATCCACACCTTTATAAAGAAGGAGTAGATGGTGTTATTAGATATTGTGTACCTGAGCATGAATAGGAACAGATCCAACGCAAGTGCCACTCCAAGTCTTACGGAGGGCACCACGCTGGAGATAGAACTGCACATAAGGTATTGCAATCCGGTTTCTATTGGCCCACTCTCTTTAAGGATGCCCGTAAGTTTGTCTTATCTTGTGATAAATGCCAGAGAATTGGTAATATCAGTAGACATCAGGAAATGCCTATGAATTATTCACTTGTTATTGAACCATTTGATGTTTGGGGTTTTGATTATATGGGACCTTTTCCTTCCTCTAATGGGTATACACATATTTTAGTTGTTGTCGATTAAGTTACTAAGTGGGTAGAAGCTATTCCAACTAGTAGTGCTGATCATAACACTTCTATTAAGATGCTTAAAGAAGTTATTTTTCCGAGGTTTGGAGTCCCTAGATATTTAATGATCGATGGTTGTTCACATTTTATTCATGGTGCTTTCCGCAAAATGCTTGCTAAGTATGATGTTAACCATAGAATTGCATCTCCTTATCATCCTCAGTCTAGTGGTCAAGTAGAATTGAGCAATAGAGAGATTAAATTAATTTTGCAAAAGACTGTTAATAGATCTAGAAATAATTGGTCTAAGAAACTTGATGATGCATTATGGGCTTATAGAACTGCTTATAAGAATCCTATGGGTATGTCTCTGTATAAAATGGTTTATGGAAAAGCATGTCACTTGCCTCTTGAACTAGAACATAAGGCATATTGGGCTATTAAAGAGCTCAATCATGATTTCAAACATGCCGGTGAGAAGAGGTTATTTGACATTAGCTCACTTGATGAATGGAGAACCCAAGCCTATGAGAATGACAAGTTGTTTAAAGAAAAAGTTAAAAGATAGCATGATAAAAGGATACAAAAGCGTGAGTTTAATGTAGGTGATCATGTTTTGCTGTACAACTCTCGTTTAAGATTTTTTGCAGTAAAGCTTCTCTCTAAATGGGAAGGCCCTTACATCATCAAGGAGGTCTATCGTTCTGGTCCCATAAAAATCAACAATGTCGAAGGTAATCCGAAGGTGGTAAACGGTCAAAGACTCCAATATTATATCTCAGGTACTCCCATAAATGTTGAGACCAATATAATTGATACCCTTACAACGGAGCAGTACATAAGGGACACTTTCGAGAACATTTCAGACTCCGAAAAGGAATAGGTATGTGGTACGGTAAGCAAACCGACTCCAAAATGTTTCCAATGATAAATTTTCTCCGTTTTGGAATATTTAAAAAATTAGGAAAATTAAAAGTAGTCCGAAAGAGACACGAGGCCACCACAAGGGTGGAGGGCGCGCCCCCATTCCGTGTGGCCACTGTCGGCGTCCTGGGAACGGGGGTCCCCAGACTTGCCTGCCTGCGGCCCAGGGCGTGGCTCAGCCAATGGCCTGGTATGTCCCACCTTCATCAACAACCACTCAAGACCCTCGCGAGGGGCCGAGCCTCGCGAGGCGGACGACGCCAAGACCTCCTCAGGGCAGCCTCGCTAGGCTGGCTCCCGAGGAGCGGTGATATCTATACAAGGGGCACCTCGCGAGGTGCGCGTGACGTGAGCCGTGACGACCAAGGCCAGGCGAGTGCCAGCGGGCGTAGAATACCAGTTGCCTCTTTGGTGCTAAAGGGGCAAGAGCAGGCGAGGAGTCCCGAGGTGTCAGGCAAAGGTTTCCGTATCAGTGCAACGAGACCAAGACCAGCAGGACGGCAGGACAGAGGTCACCGCGGAGCCCACGGCGGCGTCACCACCACAGCCTTTGGTAGGCGAAGACCACCTTTTGTTAGGATAACTTGTACTAGTTGTCTCCCTTCGAAATTGGCCGTTGTGGGATCCCTTCCCGCCTGATATTTGGGAAGAGGACCGGGGCCTCTATAAATAGGACTAGCCACCACCCTAGAGCGGAGACGGATCATTGAGACCATCCTCGCACACACCAGCTCACCGAGCTTAAGAACACCTCTCCTCAGGAGGTTGTTCATCCCTTGTACTTGTTCATCCTCAGCCTACAAGGCAATCCACCACACCACACTGGAGTAGGGTATTACACCACAACGGTGGCCCGGATCAGTATAAACCCTCATGTCTCTTGTTCTTTGGGTTCATCGAGCTAGGCCTTGAGATCGTTGCGAGAGCGAGCTTGGGAGAGAGAGATCTTCGAGCGCACCCCATTGTTCGAACATCAAGGGTTTGCCGGAACCTAGAATCCGACATTTGGCGCGCCAGGTAGGTGTGCGCTGAAGCCTTTCTCCCGTCAGTCAACCCATCGACACCCCGGGGCTCCAATGTCTGGCGACCCGAGGACCAACGCCAACTATTGGGCTGCTTGGGCCGTCAGGGCGGCGCCATCCGCGTAGGGAGACCTCAACCCCGCACTCCAGGCGGCCCGCGCACCGCCGAACGCCGCAGGACGCGGGCAGCGCGGATCGGCGCGTTCCACCCTCACACCGCGGCGCGGGCCACCGCAAGATCCTCAAGCTACGAAGTGGCGATGGCGCCACACACTCGATGGGAACAAGCGAACATGCGAGCCGCGCTCGTAGTGGCGCGGGAGCTGCTGTGGTGCCGACTGGCGGAGAGTGGCTGCGATGCGTTGCTGGAACGTGTCGCTGAGCTTGTGGGACGCTGCATCCAGGGGTACGCCGCCTTTCTGCTCCCTACTTACATCTCAAGTTGTGGCCAGATCGCACAGCAGGTCTCATTGCACCCGCGTGCTCCCGGGCGCACCAGGAGGGCTCATCGGAGCCAACACGACCGACGGTGCCGAATATCCGGCAACGCCTGTACTTCCCCCGGGTGGCGAAGGTACGGGCGTTGCTCCTCACGGTCCCAATGGGGTGCCAGCCTACAGCCACCAGGGGAGCGCGCTGGGCCCGGCGGCGTGGGGTGCAGGGCGTCTCGGCGGGGGTTCCGGAGCGGCGACTCCGGAAGCCTATGTGCCCCGCATGGTGGGTCAAGAGTACACGCCGGAGGATGACCCCTGCTCGTTCCTCGAGCCAGGATGGGAAGAAGAGATGCTGGAAGTTGAGTCCTTCCATGAGCCACCCAGGAGCCTCGCCGACCCCGCCAATGACAACAAACGTAGGGTACCACTGATATCTCCGGAGCAGGCTTACGCTAGCCATGGGTCGCAGGTGGACCAGGCCGCAGTGGTGGACGGTGACCCCAGCGCAGCAGCCCCGCTCCAACCGAGGGTAGTGCACTGGGGGCTGCGCGGGAGGGGTCTGGAGCAAGGCCCTCCCCCGTGTCACACGGAGCAAGGCGTCGCCGGAGGTAGGTCCTTTGCCGGGGAGGCGCCAGCAAGCCCTCCCCCGGCAGAGGGCCTGTGGTCGCCGAGGGCACCGCCAGCGTCCCCTTTGCCCCTTGGCACCGTCATGGTTTCCGGACGCCCCAACGGTGGTCGAGGGCAGCGCAGGGCGGGGCCCTTGTATGGCGATATGAAGCAAGGCTCACGCCTATGAAGGTCTCCGCCCGTGACACTCTCACGTAATAATGAGTGGGGCTGTACACGCCCCGGAGTCTCCGAAGAGCCGCCCTCGGGCCTCGGGGGCTCCCGCCCACGTCCTAGTGGAAGCACCATGCTCCGCGTTGGCCGTCTACACTGTCCCCCAATGACTATGCTCACAGGCATTGAAAGCACTTAGCTCCGCGCTGGTGAGAAGACAAGAAGACTAGCTAGGTGCCGGATGCGGCTATTTGCTTTCAACCCCCTTTTCTGTAGCTCGATTTGTCGCATTTTGGATTCGAACTTGAAGTCGTATTTTCGTTGGCAAGCATGGGGGGCGTCCTTTCTCGTTTGTGTTGATTTTCTGAGTTTTCTGGATTCCGTGCCTTGCTTTGATGCCCGCGCCTACTACCCCTTCCCTTGCGAGCGCCTCGCGAGCGGAGGCTGGGCATGGTATGTACGCGCTGCGCGCACATCTTGCCATGATCTAACACTCACTTCTCGCGAGGCCCTCTCGGGCGGACTAGCAAGCTCCTCAAAAGCCCAAAACCTCGCGAGCCCGCGAAGGACTCCCCTCGGGAGAAATGCACATCGACAACTACAAGACCAGTCCGAGGCCTGCCTGGACCGAGGTAAGTTACAGCAGCAAGCCCACGGAAGAGCTTGTGGGCTCGCAAAGGCACATTTCAAGTCTGGCTTAAGGAATAAAACAGTAGTCCGATTACATGAGGGGCTTCCCCTCCCCAAAATGCTCTTACACCTTGAGGGGCCATAACCAAGCTTTTGTGCGCAGGTCCAAAGCAAAGAAGCCCAAGCTCAATCGGACATGTCGCTCACATCATCTTCTGAAATCGCTCCCGGACACGCTGCTAGCATTGTCGTTGGCGTCGTCTTCACCGTCATCAACCGCACTGCCTTCATTCACCACGACCACCACCGTGTCGTCCTCGGAAGCAAAATACCTGACCAGAGCATCCACATTATCGTCCACCCAGCGTGCCATGTTGTGCCGAATGGCTCCGGGCACTGGGCGATGGCGGCGTCGAAATCAAAGTGAGGATTTATGTTCTGGAGATGACTGAAAAACATGGGAAAACGCGCGCCCGAGGAGGCCTCGCCTCTTTTCTTCAACAAGCTCGCAAGCCCTCTCGGGCCGGCCCTCCAAGCGCGTCACGACATCGGTGAAGAAGCGGAGATGGCTGGCGTAGTCTTCCGCCTGGGGATGAGGGGCGTGCTCTTCGCAGATGGAACCCAGCGCCCGGTTGGCCCTCACCCTGAGGTCCTGGAGCATGGGAGCGTGCTCGTGCTGCAGCGTCTGCCGACAACACGCCTCCTCCCTACTTTGTTGCACAAGGGATGCGGCGGTACCGACCTGCTGCTGTAGCGAAAGCAGGTTGGCACGAGCGGCAGCCAGGTCGGCCTGAACGGAGATCAAGGCCGCCGCGGTTGCCTTCTCATGCCGGTCCGCTTCATCCGGCCTTGACCTGAGAGTATTGGTTCTGCCCTCAGCTCCAGCCTCCACCATCTTCAGCTTCAGGTTGTGCGTATTGGCAAGATCTGCACGAGCCTTCGCCACCCTGCGGTCAACTTCCTCCTGGATCCCGACTTCGCGCGCGCCGACGGCATCCTCAGCCTGGGCAACCTGGCGCGCCCTCGTCTCCAATCTTTCAAGTTCAAGGCTATGCTCCGCGGCCTCCAGCATTAGCGCCTCCTCGCGCTTCAAGATCTCCTCCTCTTCGGAAGGTGACCCCTTCATTGACGCCAAGGCAGCCCTGCGCGCCTCGGCCTGCCGCTCCAGGGAGGCATTCAGAGCCCGGAGCTCCCCTTCGCGCTTCTCTGCGGCCTCGCGGCGGCGGTCAGCCTGCCTGGCCTCCTCCAGAGCTTGGGCGCTGGCCTCACGCGAGGTAGCAAGGTATGCCTCGGCCTTCGCGTTGGCGCGTTCACACTGGAGATGCTCGAAGTCGACGGCCACCTTCAGCCGATGCCAGTCGTCTGCCAGCTGAAGGCCTTCGATTTCAAGGCGGGCGTCAACATCCGTGAGCTCTTCCCCGAGCTGGCTCAGCGCGCCCATCGCCTCCCGGAAGAGCTCATGGCGGATGGTGCCGCGCTCGCGTGCAAGCTTGAACATGTGGCCAGGTCCGTCCTCCACCCCAAGGGTTGATGGAGAAGTTCGAAGTGGCTCGCCTGTCCCCGACAGGGGGCTGGGGGCCGGTGCCTTTCCGGCCGCCCTTCGGGCCTCGGCGGAGTCCCGGTGGGGTGGGGCCTCGTAGCTCGAAGGTGAGGCCAGGGCCGCGGTCGCCCAGCCATGGGCAAGGACCAGTGGTGGGGCCCTCGGCACACTCTCCGCACCCCAGGCAGGACCACGAAGGAGGGACGACAAGAGCGCGGGGTCAAGGCGCCAAGCCGGCGCATCCACCTCCCTGGCAGACCTCGCACCACGCGCGGCAGGCCGACATGAGGCGCTCAGGGTCAGCGGAGGGCTCGAAGCAGGCGGAGGTCGCTTCTCGGGAGATTTCGTTGCCTTAGCGGAAGAGACCCTGAGGAACCACGGTCAGGAAGAGAAGCAGCACTCAAGAAATTACAAAGATAAGGTACTTACTCGTCTATGGCAATGTACTTCCTCTGCTTCAATGGCCGTAAGGCATCGCCACTGCAGCTTGGAGATCCCTTCCTCTTGCGGAGCACTTCGAAGTTCGGTCGGAGCCAGCCGAAGCCCAGGGTGCGATCACCAGCGCCGGGCGTGGCTGGCGTGGCTCCTGAGGAGGCGACCTCAGGAATGCTGGGCCGCATGGAGTCCTCGACTTTCGCTTCATGGTAACCCGCCAGGTCCTCGGGGGCTTCAGCCTTAGGAGCGATGGACTGCATCGTCCCCCCGGCCGCTTCCTTAGGACGGCTCTCTCGAGCCCAAGGAGACGTCGCTTCAGGATCCCCGAGCGACACCGGTTCCTCAGCAGCAGCGCTGTCACCGTTCGACAGCGACCGCCCCCTTGCGCTCACTTCTAGGACAGGCACCGTGCTGGCGGTGGGCAAGGGGGCCACGAAGACAGGGCCCTCGCGAGGCCCTTCAAGGCCAACCAGGCGCAACCCCCATTTGTCGAAGGGGCATCTGCTTCGCAAACTCCACCTTGTTCGAGCAGCAGTACAGAAGGCAGCCCTCCTCCGGCAGGTCGGCTGGCATTGGGTCGCCAGTCAGGAGCTCGAGCACCATGCGCCGCGCCTTAGCTGGAAGAGCCAGCACCTGAAGCCTCATGCGGTCCCCGTAGCCGAAGAAGGCCCACATCGGTCGGGAGTGGCGCTGAAGCGGAGCAATGCGACATCGGATGAACTCCTTCACCACCATAGGCGCCGTCACCCCGAGGCCCTTCAGCCTGGCCAGCCAGAGCCAAACATGGGCGAGTCACCGGTCGGTGAGCTATGCATGCCCCCAGCCGGAGCTTGGGGCAGCCGGAATTCGCGGGAGCAGCAGCAGGGGGCTGTGCACGCCAACATCCACAAACACTCACCGCTTCCGAAAATCTCCGATGACCGGCGAGAGATCGAAATCGATCCCCGAGCCGATCGTCGCCGCAACAGCCTGAAGGGACACACACCGCGAGTGCTGGAGAGCGTCTGTCAGATGCAGCGAGAAGAAGTGGCGAAGTAAGGCCACGAAAGGAGCAATGCCCACCATGGCTTCGCAGACGAAGGCGAAGACAGCAAGGAGGATGATGGATTGGGGATCAAGGTGCAGTACATTGATCTAATAATGCGAGAGCACTGCATTGAAGAAGTCCGAGAAGGGGGGATTAGAGCAGCCCAGAGGGCGTGAAGATGGATGGGGATCTCGGTGGCCGTCCTGTCGACTGCAGCGCGGGAAGCAGGCCAAGCCACCGTCGCCCCCACTCATTGGAATTGGCGGTGAGCGCTGGGCGCACCTTGCCCATCGCCTCCTGGTTGAGCACCACCGACCACTCGATGGCGGGCTCGAAGACCGGCGGCATGGGGGCCGAGGTACGGGACTCCTTCTTCCCCTTCTTCTTCCGGCTCGGTACCATGGCGACAGGGAGAGTTGGTGTGAGATCGGACTGGGGGAAGGGATGTGCTGTTTTCCGGAAGGCGAGGGAGCTATGGAGCGCGTCGCCTGTAATGGAGGCGGAGCTGTGTAGACGACCGTGGCTGCCTAGCCAAGCGGAAATAGGGGCTGCGTGGGGAAGTGGAGGCGCCCATGTCCCGTCAACTGCCACGCGTCAATCAAGGCCACAGGCTATTGGGGCCCCCAGCGCTCCACACTTGCCCCTTGGCTTCGCCTTGAAGCCAACTGCGAGCGCGCCTTAGGCCCGGGGGATACTATCGGCGTCCTGGGAATGGGGGTACCCAGACTTGCCTGCCTGCGGCCCAGGGCGTGGCTCAGCCAACGGCCTGGTACGACCCACCTTCATCAACAACCACTCAAGACCCTCGCGAGGGGCCAAGCCTCGCGAGGCGGACAACGCCAAGACCTCCTTAGGGGCAGCCTCGCTAGCTTGGCTCCCGAGGAGCGAAGATATCTTTACAAGGGGCACCTCGCGAGGTGCGCATGGCGTCAGCTGTGACGACCAAGGCCAGGCGGGTGCGAGCAGGCGCAGAGTACCAGTTGCCTCTTTGGTGCTAGAGGGGCAAGCGCAGGCTAGGAGTCCCTAGGCGTCAGGCAAAGGTTTCCATATCGGTGCAACAAGACCAAGACCAGAAGGACGGCAGGACGGAGGTCACCGTGGAGCCCACGGCGGCATCACCACCAGAGCCTTTGGCAGGAGAAGACCACCTTTTGTCAGGATAACTTGTACTAGTTGTCTCCCTTCGAAATTGGCCGTTGTGGGATCCCTTCCCGCCTGATATTTGGGAAGAGGGCGCCTCTATAAATAGGACTGGCCACCACCCTAGAGTGGGGATGGATCATTGAGACCATCCTCGCACACACCAGCGCTCCGAGCTTAAGAACACCTCTCCTCAGGAGGCTGTTCATCCCTTGTAATTGTTCATCCTCAGCCTATAAGGCAATCCACCACACCACACTGGAGCAGGGTATGACACCACAAAGGTGGCCCGAACCAGTATAAACCCTCGTGTCTCTTGTTCTTTGGGTTCGTCGAGCTAGGCCTTGAGTTCGTTGCGAGAGCGAGCTTGGGAGAGAGAGATCTTCATGTGCACCCCAGTGTTCGAACCTCAAGGGTTTGCCGGAACCTAGAATCCGACAGCCACCTCGTGTGCCCTCCGGACTCCATTTTCTTGCACAATACTTCTCTTGGTCTATAAAAATTCATTATATAATCTCCCGAAGGTTTTGACCACCGTACCACGACAGTACCTCCTGTTTTTGTTTCGAGCTGTTTTTCTGATAGATCTAGATCGCAATGGCGTCTCCAAGCACCCCCAAGGACAAGTTTTTCGAGAAGGTCATCAACCCCTACCTTGCGGAGGTGCTGAGATACCCTCAATCCATTGAGATGCGTGAGGGGGTGTTGCACATCCGCGATGTTGAGGGGCCTATGAAGACCGGAAGCATGGAGACAAGACTCGAAGCAATGGAGCAGCAAGCTTTCAAGTGCCAAGGGATGGTGGAACGTGGACTCAACACCAATCACATGATGATCGCGGAGTTCACCAACATGCACAAGCTGGACCCGAACAGTATTGAGGAGGCCATCTTTAGGCTTCATGACAAGATCGAGCACCTCCAAGCCTAGATCTATGACCTGCAAAACAAAAACTGTGAGTATGAATATAGATTCAAAAGAGTTTGGCTGCAATTCAAGGATCCCGTAGACCCGCTCATCTTTCTACCATGGTGAGCCCATGCCTTGGAAGATGGACGACAAACCTGCTTCATCAACAACCCCATCATCACCACCTCCGAAGAAAGATATCTAAATACATGGGTATGGACACTCCCCTTGGCAACTGCCAAGCTTGGGGGAGTTGCCCCAGTATCGTACCA
Source organism: Triticum aestivum (assembly GCF_018294505.1). Taxonomy (NCBI): domain Eukaryota; kingdom Viridiplantae; phylum Streptophyta; class Magnoliopsida; order Poales; family Poaceae; genus Triticum; species Triticum aestivum. The sequence goes on along the minus strand of NC_057814.1, from coordinate 290,084,767 downwards.
CCTTCACACCTTTATCTTTATCGCTTTTCTTAGTTCGATCCTTTTGGTTATATCTTGATCTACTAGAATAAAGTTTTTGGTATGATCTAGCTTTGAGTTTTGCTTTATGTTCCCTCTATGTAATCGAGTCCGTGAGTTATATAAAATAAAGTGTAGTTTTGAATTAAGGGCTTTGCTTTCTTGCTATGATCTCGAGGGAATTAAATAAAATAAAGAAATAAAAAGAAATAAAAAGGATCATATATTGATCATATGGATAGTAATGACTTCACATATAAAGAGTATGATGAATACAAGTTGTTGAGAGTTGACAAACATAGTTTTGGTCATTGTTGCAATTAATAGGAAGTAATAAAGAAAGAGAGGTTTCACATATAAATATACTATCTTGGACATCTTTTGTAATTGTGAGCACTCATTAAAATATGACATGCTAAAAAGTTGATGTTGGACAAGGAAGACAACATAATAGGTTATGTTTTCTTATATCCGAATAGAAGTTATATTTTCATGGATCATCCAACATGTTGAGCTTGCCTTTCCCTCTCATGCTAGCCAAATTCTTTGCACTAAGTAGGGATACTAGTTGTGCTTCCAAACATCCCTAAACCCAGTTTTGCTATGAGAGTCCACCATACCTACCTATGGATTGAGTAAGATCCTTCAAGTAAGTTTTCATCGGTGCAAGCAATAAAAATTGCTATCTAAATATGTATGATCTATTAATGTGAAGAAAATAAGCTTTATACGAACTTGTGATATGGAAGAAATAAAAGCGACAGACTGCATTATAAAGGTCCTTATCACAAGCGGCGATATAAAGTGACGTTCTTTTGCATTAAGATTTTGTGCATCCAACCACAAAAGCGCATGACGACCTCTGCTTCCCTCTGTGAAGGGCATATCTTTTACTTTTATCTCCTACCCTTATACATGAGTCATGGTGATCATCACCTTTCCTTTTTATACTTTTTCCTTTGGCAAGCACTATGTGTTGGAGAGATTCGGATATATATATCCACTCAGATATAGGTTTTCATAAAGTATTATCGTTGACATTACCCTTGAGGTAAAAGGTTGGGAGGCGAAACTATAAGCCCCTATCTTTCTCCGTGTACAATTGAAACTTTGAACCCATAAGTATCGCGTGAGTGTTAGCAATTGTGAAAGATTATATGATAGTTGAGTATGTGGACTTCCTAAAAAGCTCTTGAATTGACTCTTTCCGATATTATGATAAATTGCAATTCCTCCAATGACTGAGATCATAGTTTGTTAGTTTTCAATAAAGTTTCTGATTCATACTTTACCTTGTGAACCAATTGTTACTTTAGCATAAGAAATTATAGGGCATTATATGTTGATGTTCTAAAGATAATCATGATGCCCTCATGTCCGTATTTTATTTTATCGACACCTCTATCTCTAAACATGAGGACATATTTTTCGTTTTCGGCTTTCGCTTGAGGACAAGCGAGGTCTAAGTTTGGGGGAGTTGATACGTCCATTTTGCATCATGCTTTTATATTGTTATTTATTGCATTATGGGCTGTTATTACACATTATATCAAAATACTTATGCCTTTTCTCTCTTATTTTATAAGGTTTACATGAAGAGGGAGAATGCCGGCAGCTGGAATTCTGGACTAGAAAAGGAGCAAATATTAGAGACCTATTCTGCACAACTCCAAAAGTCCTGAAACTTCACGGAGAATATTTTTGGAATATATCAAAAAATATTGGGCGAAGAAAGCACCAGAGGGGGGCCACCAGCCAGCCACAAGGGTGGAGGGCGCGCCCCCCGTCCTTGTGGGCCCCCTAGCAGGCCTCCGGTGCCCATCTTTGGCTATATGGTGTGTTTTGACCTGGAAAAAAACAGAAGGAAGCTTTTAGGACAAAGCGCCGCCGTCGAGGCGGAACCTGGGCAGAACCAATCTAGGGCTCCGGCGGTGCTGTTTTGCTGGGGAAACATCCCTCTGGGAGGGGGAAATCGAAGCCATCGTCATCACCAACGACCCTCTCATCGAGAGGGGGTCAATCTCCATCGACATCTTCACCAGCACCATCTCCTCTCAAATCCTAGTCCATCTCTTGTATTCGATCTTGGTCCCAAAACCTCAGATTGGTACCTGTGGGTTGCTAGTAGTGTTGATTACTCCTTGTAGTTGATGCTAGTTGGTTTATTCGATGGAAGATTATATTTTTGGATCCTTAATGATAATTAATACTCCTCTGATCTTGATCATAAATATGTTTTGTGAGTAGTTACGATTGTTCCTGATGACATGGGAGAAGTCTTGTTATAAGTAATCATGTGAATTTGGTATTCGTTCGATATTTTGATGAGATGTATGCTGTCTCTCCTCTAGTGGTGTTATGTGAATGTCGACTACATGACACTTCACCATTATTTGGGCCTAGGGGAAGGAATTGGGAAGTAATAAGTAGATGATGGGTTGCTAGAGCGACAGAAGCTTAAACCCTAGTTTATGTGTTGCTTCGTAAGGGGCTGATTTGGATCCATATGTTTCATGCTATGGTTAGGTTTACCTTAATACTTCTTTCGTAGTTGTGGATGCTTGCGAGAGGGGTTAATCATAAGTGGGAGTCTTGTCCAAGGAAGGGTAGCACCCAAGCACCGGTCCACCCACATATCAAATTATCAAAGTAACGAACGCGAATCATATGAGCATGATGAAAACTAGCTTGACAAGAATTCCCATGTGTCCTCGGGAGCGCTTTGCTTTATATAAGAGTTCGTCCAGGCTTGTCCTTTTCTACAAAAAGGATTGGGCAACCTTGCTGCTCCTTAGTTACTTTATTTACTTGTTTCCCATTACAAATTATCTTATCAAAAAACTATCTGTTACCGATAATTTCAGTGCTTGCAGAGAATACCTTGCTGAAAACCACTTATCATTTCCTTCTGCTCCTTGTTGGGTTCGACACCCTTACTTATCGAAAGGACTATGATAGATCTCCTATACTTGTGGGTCATCACCGCCGCCTCCTCCCCTGCCAGCAACGAGTCACCCCAATGTGTGCGTATAAGTCCGAATACCCCGTCACCGTGCACCACTTCCACGGCACCATCGACGACAAGCTGTGGAAGGTGCTATTCAGACCTCAAATGACTGGATGGACGAAAAGGAGGATATCAGCCTTGACGCCGATCACCCCCCTAATAAGGTAATAAAGCTTTTATCATTTCATGTTCGGGTATTAGTTTTTCCAACGAGGGATCTGACTCCTCCTTCCCCTTCCTCACAGGGCTGGCTTGACAAAGCTGCGCAGATGAACAGCCCGGCCCCGCAGCCCGAAGACCCCGGGCCGGCCCTATTGGAAGAGATAATCACCATGGCGCCATACAAGGCGCCAGAAAGGAAAGAGAAGAGGAAGAAGAGCGAGGTGAGGGAGACCAAAGAAGGCCTCCGCTCACGGGCACATCCAGACTCCAAGTCCGGGGAAACCCAAGCTCCCTCCTCCCCTGAGGGGGAGCTGGAGGAGGACGAGGAGGAGAGCTATTCCTCTCCTGCAAGGAAGAGCACGTCATCCGAAGACGCCGAGGAGGAGCAACCTCCTCATGCCCTGAAGAAACCACGCAAGCCCAAGTTGGTCATGCTTTATGATAACTCGGATTCCGATAAGAAGTCTGCAACGTCCGAAGAGGTTCCGAAGAGGAACCCCGGGGTCAAACCCCTGCCCAAAGGTATGAATCCGGACATTCTCCAGATGCTTGTTTCGATATTCTGTCGTTGATAGCACATGTGCCCTTCGTGTTGCATACTGCCGCGCGCCTACCCTGCTGATAAAACCTCAGAGCGGACTTCTCCGCCAGCCAAACTGGCGGAGAGTGGGTCCTCATCGCGTTCCGTGCCTCCCCCGATCGTCGGGGAGTTCGGGGAGGTGCTGTTCCGAAAGACCGCTCCTGGACCGGACATGGGAGGTGGTGGTGATGAGGTCATGTGTGGCTGAGGCTAACCCTAGCTCACCGTAGACCCGGAGGGGGATCCCTCCTGGTGAACAAGGAGAGGGAGCTTGGCCAACCTGAGCCCTCCTGGAAGACGGCTTTGGAGCCCCTAGGCCCCCGGAGGCGTCAATTCCGCCCTCCACTGAAGGGGGAGCCGGGGCCCCGCCGCCAACGCCAAACACTGGCAGTCAAGTTTTGGCTAGGTGGCCAAAAGTGATGAAGGAGGCCTTGAACAGCTCCTCCATCGTTGCAGAGCACCGTGCCCTAATGGGCATGGTGTTGCAAAGTATTCGGTCCGTTAACAGCGCACTGAACCTCCTGACGGGCTTCGAGGTAAGCCATGTAATGTTCTTTCCATAAAGCGGATCTTTGAACGAAGTTATCTAATCCTTGTATATAGTAGCCCTCGAGACTCTCTCGGGATTGAAAAACCTGGTAGAGGATCGAAAATCATTGAATCGGGAGTCTAAACTGTGTGAGTTTTATTGTTATCGCAGGCCTCTTCTCTGGCCGCGGCTGCTAATGCCGCGGCGCTGGATGAGATGAATCGGAAGCTCAAAAGCTTTGATGAGGAGCTCAACTTCGTCAACAAGCGGTTTGACTAAGCGCAAGGTTAGCCCAGTCGACACTTGACATTTCTCTTGTTGATCAAAAGTGTTAAGGATTTATTCCTAAGCAGAGGTGTTCAATTATGTTTGCAGCCGCTGCCATGGAGGTCGAGGGCCTCAAGGCCGAACTGAAGAAGGCCAAGGAGGCGGCGGTCGAGCAGAAGGTGGCGGCCGAGCGAGCGGCCGCCGAACTCAATACGGTGAAAACCGTGAGTGGGAAGCATAAGGCCAGAATGGCCAAAGTGCAGCAACAGCTCAAGGATGCTGTCATGAAATGTGAGGACCTTGAGCAGAAAAATAAAGATCAAGCGTCGAGCTGTCCAAGATAGGACAGGAGATCCGGGAGGCGAGAACGGAGGCGCGAGGCGCCCGAGAAGAGCTCCGCCAAGTGAAGCAGATTGCTGATGGTAAGCTGTACTTACCGAAGTGTGTCTTTGACGGCCACAGGTTCACGTTGCTCACATGATTCTAGCATTCTTCAAGCACATGCAGCTCGGGAGGGTGATACCGAACACAAGCTATTCTGGGCGCAGTTCCAAGCACCCGAACACCCTCCCCTCCTTAACGACTAGATGAAGCAGCTAATGGAGCTGCATCGGATGGCCGAGCCGGCCATGAAGGACCTCTGTGTCCGGCTGTGGCCCGCAGAGCTGATACATAGGCATGCTATGGGGCGTGTATTCCTATTTACGCAGAGCGTAGGGAGGCTCCTCGAACGGAGATAGAGATCGGGCCCATTTCCTTGCGTCCCGTGCCTTGATGGGGGCTGGTACTTGGGCCCCTCTTCGGCTGCCATGGATGCTGTATGTTCCTTGGTACGGAGTGAGTGCTTTGTGTTGCCATTGACTGTGATGACGCCCTTAGGTCCGGGCATCTTTAACTTGAGGTATGCATAGTGGGGGACGACATTGAAACGAGCAAACTTTGTTCGGCCCAGGAGTGCGTGATAGCCGCTACGGAAAGGGACAATGTCCAAGGTCAAGTCTTTTGTCCGGCAAACTGAACACCACTTCCAAAGTCAGGGTGACTGAGCAGCGGGCCTCCACGCTGGGGATTACCCCCTTGAAGGTAGTGTTACTGGGTTTGATCCTTGACGGTTCAATACCCATTTTCCTCACTGTATCTACATAAATCAGATTGAGGCTACTGCCTCTGTCCATGAGGACTCTGGTGAGGTGGTACCCATCGATAATGGGGTCGAGAACCAAGGTCACCGATCCTCCATAACGAATACTGGTCAGATGGTCCCTACGGTCGAAGGTGATTGGGCATGCCGACCATGGGTTAAATTTCGAGGCTACAGGCTCTACGGTGTAGACATCCTGAAGTGCACGTTTCCACTCCTTCTTGGGTATATGGGTGGCGTAGATCATATTCACCATCTTTACCTCGGGAGGGAATTTTTTTCTGGCCCCCATTGTTTGGCCTGCGAGGCTCGTCATCATCCTCGCTGCGGGGGCTTTTGCTTGCGTCCTCGGCTGTGAGCTTGCTGGCATGTTTGATCACCCAACAATTACGGTTGGTGTGGTTGACGGGTTTGTCAGACGTGCCGTGGATCTGGCAGGGCTTGTCCAGAATTGTGTGCAACTTGGTGGGTCCATCCTGGTCCCCTTTAGAGGGTTTCTTCCACGGTCCCGATTTGGGATTGCAGAATTTGGCATTTACCGCCGTGTCTTCGGCTTCAGTGCCATTGTGGCGGCACTTGTTTCTATTGCATCGTGGTTTCCCATTTCCATCCCGGACTTCTGTGGTGCCGGGGTCTTCAGGGTTGGTGCTTTGCCGAGCCAACCTGCACAAAAGCGGGTCATGAGAGAGGTGAGTGTCGACATCGTCCTCGGTTTATCTTGGCCGAGTTGGCACGCGAGCCATTCGTCCCGGATACTATGTTTGAATGCAACTATAGCTTCGGCATCCGGGTAGTCAATGATTTGGTTCTTTTTGGTCAAAAACTGGTTCCAAAATTGCTGGGCTGATTCACGTCGCTCAGGCCAACGGCGTCCGGAGGCTAGACATAAGTGCCTTGAAAGTTAGCTCAGGAAGCATCCTCGAGCTCTTCCTAGCTTCCTATGGAGTTTTCAGGGAGGCTATTGAGCCAATGCCTGGCCGGTCCCTTGAGCTTAAGTGGTAGGTATTTTATGGCATGGAGATCATCTCCTCAACCCATATGAATGTGGAGAAGAAAATCTTCGACCCATACGGCCAGGTCTGTTGTCCCATCATATTTTTTAATATTTACGGGTTTAAACCCTTCGGGGAATTGATGTCGCAATATCTCATCCGTTAACACATCGAATGAGCGGCACCCCTAACCCGGGCTACGTCATGCCAGAGATCGGCTGCCATGTCGGCCTAGTGCCGCTCCCGAACTCTATCGTGTTGGTGGATCCAAGCTAGGTATCCGCCCTGTTTATCGGGAGGACATGATTTGTATCCATAAATGGATCTTGTCTGACCTGTTGTAGCGAGGGGGAGCGGGTTGGTGTTTGTCCTTTTCAGCCGGCCTATCACGTCCTCGAGGGGGCGGTATGGCTGATCTGCCTGAGTGTATCTTGGTGGTACAGGCTCAAGGGCCTCGTCAGCAAATTGCAGTAGCAACTTCCGCTTTGGGTAGCTTTTGGTTTGCCGTTGGTAGCAGTACCCCTCCTCGGCTGCTAGGACTTTTGTTCATCTATCGTTGAGGGTATTTTGCTCGGCCTTCACCTGCTGCTTCTTCTTCAGGCTTCGCGTGGTGGCTATGAGCTGCTTCCTGAACTGCTCTTGGTCCAATGGGTCCTCCGGAACTATGAAATCTTCGGCTCCGAGGCTGACCTCCTCTTTGGAGAGAGGCATGTAGTTGCTGTCCTCAGACTCATCAGGGTCCTCGAGGTTATACTGAGCCCCATGCCCCTCTGAGTCATCAAGTTATTGTTTGGGGCCGGGGTCGCCGAAGTCTTCCACATTGTCCGGGGTGTCGTCTTCTCCGGTGCTCATGTTGCTTTCCTTGGCTCGACGCCCCTTGGATCTTCGGCGTTATCTCTCGTGTTTGGGCGGCTCCTCACCGAGCCTGTTTCCACCTCTCCTGGGGGTACCGTCCCCGTTATTAGCTCCATTGTCATTGTCCTTGGGGGTGTCCACCATGTAAACATTGTAGGTGGAGGTGGTCGTCCATTGGACGGTGACGGGAAGGGTAGTGGCAGCATGCGTCATGGCTTCGCTGTCGTCATCCATGTCTTCGGCCTCTTCACAGGCATAGTCCAGCATGTCGGTTAAGTCTTTGACAGTGGCTACTAAGTAGGTGGTGGGTGGGACATAAAATTCCCTGTGGCTCACCTTAAGGCCCTGCTGAGCATAGGCCGAGGACAGGCCATCCAAGATAGTCATCATCTGGATCCGGTCTAGCGCCTCGTTTATCAGGGCGAGACTGGCCGGACTATCGTATGAGGTTTCTTCGGAGTCGACCTCGGGCGTGATGGTGAGGCGTAGAGTGGGCCCGTCCAGGGCTGACTCCTGGTCTTTGGGCACCGAACTTGTGCCAAGGATCGAAGCGGGATCCACAGTAAGGGGGGCGAGTCTGGCCGTGGATGACTCCCGGTCTTCGGATGCCGATCCTTTGTTGAGGCTCGAAGCCAGATCCGTGGTGAGGAGGGCGATTGGCCGAGGGTGACTCCCGTCTTCGCATGTAGTGGTTGCGTCCGGGCTCAAAGCCATTTGTGAGGTAGGGGCCAATCCAGAGGTCGGATCGATGGGAGGCCCCAAAGTTGATGCTTCAGGGTCCATGGGCATCTCAGATGAGGTCGAGAGGACCATAAAAACCAGATCTCCCCGAGCGTCAGCGATGTATTCTAGGTTACCGAGTCTGATCTGGTGCTCAGGGGCGAAACTATCGAACTGGTCGAGATGACCGGTCGAGTCAGCGTGTAGAACGATATTGCCGAACATGAAAAGTTGCCTGGGGACGAAGATGTACCCGGTGTTAACGCCATCTCTGATGATCAGGTGAGCCATCGATTCTCCGGCGATCCAAGAGCAGAACTCTCAATGAAAGCACCAATGTCAGTGTGAAAATCGGCAGATCTCGGGTAGGGGGTCCCGAGCTGTGGATCTTGGATCAATGGGGATCAAGGGACGAAGGACACGGTGTTTACCTAGGTTCGGGCCCTCTCTAAGAGGTAAAACCCTACGTCATGCTTGATTATGTTGATGTGTATAGGATGGTTACAGAGTCGATCTACCATGAGATTAGATGAACTAAACCCTAGACTAGTAGGATGATGTGTGTTGTTCTAGCCTCTACGTACTAAACCCTCTGGTTTATATGACTCCAGGGGTACTAGGGTTGCACATGGTTGGTTACTAGAAAGGAATAAACATGACGAATCTTCTGATCTTAACTTGGAGGACACACCAAGGCAGCAAAAAGCTTCATGTCCGGATACGGGGTCTCCTCATAGTTCGGCCTCCTAATACTGGCAACGCGGCCCAATAGTCCGGCCCTCAAGGGATAGGCCGGTAGGCCGAGGACCCCCTGATACAAGACTCCATCACCCCCTCCTTTTATAGGGGAAGGCACGGGGGCTAGCTCTTCAGTGCCATAGGGCAATCGCCCCGCTGCGCCAATCCCACACCCTGCGCCCCTAGCAAGCGCATTACTCCACCAGCCACCCTGTCACGCTAATCCGGCATCCTGGCTCCTTCGGTCGAAGCATTATTTCCACGATCGCCCTTCTGTACCAATCCCATGTCTCGCGCCCAATCCACATCGTGGGGGAGCGCACTAAAAGGAGGGAGTGATGAAAAATGGCAGTTACCGCAAGCCATGTGTGATCATGCGCCTGCCCGGGTTAAGCCTGGTGGCGACCCACATATGTACACGCCCTTGGTTTCTGACGCGGACGTTGAAATACCGTCTGGCGATAAGAAGACCGAAGGAAGGCCGGGTTCTGGCCCAAGTTCAGATTAATGAAGAAGCAATGAAGATCTCAAAACAATAGCATCATTCCAACAAGGCCAACATCGTTTCATCCCCGCAGTGTTTGGGCCTTGCCCAACGATGCCCAGAAGCACATGTGGCCAAGGCCCGGGGGCTCCTGTCGGTGTATTAAACATGGGTTTGCAATATCGTGACTTATGATCAGACAAGTAGCGGCTTCCCCGAGAAGGATAAATTTTCGACAAAGATTTCCCAAGCTAAAAGAAGCAGTTCTTCGAGAGATCAAAGAGTGCATCAAGAAGACCAAGACAAGCTGCAAAGGTGAAGTACTGGAAGCAGGCCCTTGCCTACAAGGCAGGCCCGACAAGAAAAAGGCCCGGCAAGCGCTGGACCCAGCAAGCCTTCGCCAACCACCAACGCTCCACCTCACCGAGCAGATAGTCACCCATCGGTGAGGTATCAGGACCGCAGATGGTTTGGTGGGGCTTGTCGGGCACGTGGAGGCCCGCTGGAAGAGGAATTACCTTTATCGACACCCGTCCTAATGGTGTGTCAACATAATAGAGAGGCAGTTGGGCAAGTGGTGCAGCAGCCTTGCCGGGATCTCTCCTCCTCACGACACCTAGCGATGCATTTAATGCATTTTGTCCTAACTAGCAGAGTTAGGTATGATAGCGTTGTTTCTATCTAATCATCCTATAATGACCCTTTTGCCACTGTGGTAACCCCTTAAGCTATAGGAGGGCCAGGGCAACCTTTACAAGGGTTCGAACCCATAGCAACCCCACGCATACGTACCTGTGTAGCAGCCTCTCTTTGCTCCTTGCCGGGGGAGAGCGCTCCGTGTACTTGTGCACACATCCATCCAATACACCAAAGCAGGAGTAGGGTTTTACGCTTCTCAGTGGCCCAAACCTGGGTAAAAACCTCAACGCCTCTTATTGTTCTTGCTCTTTGCGTTGAGTGCATCTCCCTTGCCAAACCAGAAAGGGACAACATTGTCCCATAGATCGCCGGCTCCACACCGGCAGTGGCAGGGGTAAAAGAGGAATATCGCAGGGCTAAACTATTGGGCGCAAGATATTTGATGTGCGTGGGAAATTTGAAAGCTTTTGGCGGCTGAAATTAAGTGTTCTACTCTTGTATGGCCGACTATGATATAATGGCCGAAAATTTATTTGTTGTGCACGCAAAAAAGTGCAAGTTTCGAAAATCAATGTCTCCAACTCGAAACTTAGATTGTCCATTCAATTCAAATATGGATCATTGAGCTAGTGGAAGTAAATACCATCCTATGCTCCAATTCAAATGAAATACCAAATGTTTTTATCATAAATATGATGACAAAAACAAAAATATGTATGTGTAAGAATAAAGTGGAAGATTATCAGGTTTGAATATGAGCGTATGTGTATATCTCTAGGTTTGATATATGAATTTAACATCATGAAATCCCGGGTTAAAAATGTATCCCAGTTTAAATGAATTACAAAAGCTAATAATGGAGTCGAATTCCAAATTTTCAATCTTATGTTTGTAATTCTGGTACTTCAAAGTATACCATGCATGTTCAAAAGTATGGCTATCTCATACTCCAAACTGTGAAACAAATTTATCAAGCATGAGTGCACACACTCTTGACCATATATATCTCAATTACGTTTATGTCTCTCAGATATAAACACCACACTCTTTATCTGAAGCCCACCACCCCATCCCCACTTCCCCCACACACAAGCCTTTCTCTCCCCCGGACACAAACACGAGAACACATTAACCCCTCTCTCTCTCTTCTAAGTCCGGACCCCAATATAGGTCTCAGTCACTTTGTCTCTCGGGCATGCACACATCTCTTCCCCCACTCTCTAGGTCTCCCGGCGTCTCTCTGTCCCAAGCACACACACTATATAGCAGTGTATATTTCCCATACACACAAAACGTCGCCCCCTGATACGTCCATTTTGCATCATGTTTTCCTACTGTTATTTACGATGTTTTTATGCATAATAATGCTTTTGGAGTAATTCTAATGCCCTTTCTCTCATAATATGCAAGGTACACACAAGGGAGAATTCCGGCAACTGGAAATCTGGACCTGGAAAAGCTCCGTCACGCTACCTATTCTGCACAACTCCAAACAAGCTGAAACTTTACGGAGATTTTTTATGGAATATATGAGGAATATTGGAGCCAATAAGTACCACAGGGGGCCCACCAGGTGGGCACAACCCACCTTGGCACGCTAGGGAGACCAGGCGCGCCCTGGTGGTTTGTGCTCCCCTCGGCCCACCTCTGGTGCCCATCTTCTGGTATATAAGTCATTTTGACCTAGAAAAAATAAGGAGAGGACTTTCAGAACGGAGTGCTGCCGTCTCGAGGCGAAACTTGGGCAGGAGCACTTTTGCCCTCCGGTGGAGCAATTCCGCCGGGGGAACTCCCGGAGGGGAAATCATCGACATCATCATCATCATCACCAACAATTCTCCCATCTTTGGGAGGGAAATCTCCATCAACATCTTCACATCACCATCTCATCTCAAACCCTAGTTCATCTATTGTGTTCAATCTTTGTACCGGAACTATAGATTGACGCTTGTGGGTGACTAGTAGTGTTGATTACATCTTGTAGTTGATTACTATATGGTTTATTTGGTGGAATATTATATGTTCAGATCCAATATGCTATTTAATACCCCTCTGATCTTGAGCATGATTATCATTTGTGAGTAGTTACTCTTGTTCTTGAGGTCACGAGAGAAATCATGTTGCAAGTAATCATGTGAACTTGATGTGTGTTCGATATTTTGATAGTATGTATGTTGTGATTCCCTTAGTGGTGTCATGTGAACGTCGACTACATGACACTTCACCATATTTGGGCCTAAGGGAATGCATTGTGGAGTAGTTATTAGATGATGGGTTGCAAGAGTGACAGAAGCTTAAACCCCGGTTTATGCACTATTCCTTAAGGGACCGATTGGATACAAAAGTTTAATGCTATGGTTAGAATTTATTCTTAATACTTTTCTCGTAGTTGCAGATGCTTGCGAGAGGGTTAATCATAAGTAGGAGGTTTGTTCAAGTAAGAACAACACCTAAGCACCCGTCCACCCACATATCAAATTATCAAAGTAGCGAACATGAATCGAACCAACATGATGAAAGTGGCTAGATGAAATTCTCGTGTACCCTCAAGAACGATTTGCTTACTATAAGAGACCATTTTGGCATGTCCTTTGCCTCAAAAGGATTGGGCTATCTTGCTGCACTTTTGTTACTATTATCGTTACTTGCTCGTTACAAATTATCTTGCTATCAAACTACTCTGTTACTTACAATTTCAGCACTTTGCAGACATTACCTTGCTGAAAACCACTTGTCATTTCCTTCTGCTCCTCGTTGGGTTCAACACTCTTACTTATCGAAAAGAGCTACAATTGATCCCATATACTTGTGGGTCATCACCCCCAAACGTCTATCTCCCTAGTTATGTGGTTCTCGCACACTCTCCACCATCTCTCTATCTCTCTCACAATAATTGATACACACCTCACTCACCACCCCCACTACACACAAGCACCCTTTGTCTCCTTGTGCGCCACTCTCCTCTATCCATCTCTCCCACATGCGGTCCCGACCCAGCTCCTTCCCTATATACATATATGTCGTGACTCTTTCCACAGCTCCCTAGCATATCATCGATCTCAATCTCGCACGCTGTTCTCTCCACTATATTATTCTAGATCTCTCATGAAGTCTCTATCACGCACACGATGAATCGCTTTCCTTCCGTCTCCGTGCATAGGCCACTTTCGAACAACATCAACCTTGTCTCCCTATCTATATGCCACTTCCGCACACAAACGACCCCTTTCTCTCCCCTCTCTTCCTCTCACTCTCTCTCTTTGTCTCTCTGTCTCTCTCTCTCGCACCCCTCTCTCACACACACTTGATGTCTCTTCCAAATAGCCCGCTCCCCGCCCGCGCCCATGCTATCCCGCTACTAGACTTGACTTTCTCTCTCTTGGACACACATGTCGCACCATTCCCCCTTTCCTACTAGGTTTACATCATCGGTGCTCTCTCTTCTCCACATACACACACTCCCTCTTACACACAGGCGCGCGCAAAAACACACAGACACGCACAAGGCCCCGTCTATCTGGATCCTTCTTTTAAGACAAACACCCTTGCATATTCTCTGCAGCTCTAGGTATATATATATCCCTCTCTCTCTAACTCACATGCACACCAAAATTCTCTGTCTCTCTAACTCACACATTTCTCCATGTGTCTGCATGTGTATCTCACGCACTCACTCTCTGATTATGTCTATGTGTCTCCACGTTACACAACACAAAGCCCCATGCACATGTCTCTCTCTATCCTCCACACACACAGACACACAAAGAATCTCTTATCATTGTCTCAGTCTCTCCATATCACACACATGCTATCTCCCTCTCGCACACACGCTCAACCAAGGTTTTCTCGCGAAAAACTTACCATCTATTCATCAACAGTCGTGGCAGTATGACGAACACGAGACATGAAAAAGAATACATCCACACATTCGTAGACCACGTAGTATGACTACAAGGGCTAGAGCGAGCCGAAAGCGCGTCGCCGTCACCCCCCTCCTTATTAGAGACGGGAAAACCTTGTTTTACACAGTCAAGAAGCCATCGTGCTAAGACCCAACATGCTCAGCCATTGAATAGAACGTAGATCCAAGTTTGTGGAAACAAGTATCAATAATACGTTTGTATTTCCATACTTATATATACTCTTATAGAAGACTTAATTGTTGATGATGCTCTGTCTGTCATCTGTCATTTCTGACCATTAGATCTACATCTAACGACTATGAGGTAAGTTGTGGCCTTTTCACAACAACATCCCACTTCTCTACTCCAATTTGCAGAAACCCCCTTAGTATCTTAAACCCAACCACATCCCTCCCACAGCTCATCAAAATAGCTCAAGGAATATATTCTGAGTGAAAAATAATATATTTTTAGTGACATATGTATATACAAATTAGAGTGTTTTCTATAAAGTTTGTGAATAAGTATTATTCTACTTTGGATCCGTTGCAACGCACGGGCACATTGCTAGTATTTCCATAGTTTCAAGTTTTCCATCAAGATGTTAGTCACTCATGGTCGATATTTAGTTTGAATTACGTAAACATAGGTACTATGTAACTAGCCATACTTATTGCCTTCCAAAGCTTAACTTTCACTCCTACTTACAGTACGTAGGGTATTTAACAAAAAACTACCACTTTCAACCAGCCCTAGAAAGAAACTACTATACAAAAAATAGCAAAACCTACCAAAAATTTCTTAATCTGTGCAAAAAACTACTACCTAGTGCCGATTAGGCTCGTTTAAACCCGTTTATGATAGGGTTGGCCCACACATCCTTGCTAATGAGGCATCTTAAATCAACATAGTCTGTTTGACCGTTGTGTTGACCGTTACGACAGGAGGGACCCACATGTGAGCATCTATCCTCTTCTTTCTCCTCCAATCATTATTTTTCCTGAACATTACTTCAAACAGTTCATATGCGTGTTCGTCGTTGGCGCCGGCGATGAGCGAGCTTGCTGCCACTCCGCCAGACGGGCTGGACGCCGCGCTGGCCTCCGCACGGGTTGGCTGGCTGGCCCGAGCGGGGCTCACGCGTGAGCAAGCCGCAACGCTAGCCTTCCCTCGAGCCATATGGCTGGCCTTAGCATGCAATGCGCGAGCAAGCCGCTGCACCATTGTGCCAACCTAGCTAGCAAACCTTGCAGACAAGCAGTTGGATGCATCCAGCAGGGTGTGTGCTAGCTTGGCTAGCTGGCAGCCTTGAGCGCCGCATGGAGCTGACATCCGGGCTGCCGCAAGAAGGGTTGTGCGCCGCCGATGCTTTTGACCTCGCCTTCTGCCAGTGGTGGTGGCTGCCTCCCATTGCCGAGGATGACTAGGTGGACGGGCCGGAGGTAGGAGGTGATTCGGGGATGTTTATCCAGACTGACATGCAGGTCCCACAAGTCATAGCACCTAACTTGCTGGTCAAATAGACGGTGTTGACTTATGGGGCGACATGGGTTTAAACGTGCCTATAATAGCACTTGGTAGTTTATTGTGATGGATTAAGAAAGGTTGCATTGTATTACTAGTGGTCGCGGGAGTGTATAGCTCATTTTGTGGGCTCGATCCC
This sequence comes from Triticum aestivum, assembly GCF_018294505.1. Classification (NCBI taxonomy): domain Eukaryota; kingdom Viridiplantae; phylum Streptophyta; class Magnoliopsida; order Poales; family Poaceae; genus Triticum; species Triticum aestivum. The sequence goes on along the minus strand of NC_057814.1, from coordinate 290,069,070 downwards.
GGCCGAACGCACAGTGACCTTTTTTAAAATATTAACCTTGCTGCGAGCCAATATTGTACACTGGTAGTTTGACTTTTGAAGTCCGACGGACGTGTCGCACCACAATCTGGGTGCACTGGTAGCCCAGCCACGTGCACGGGTTTTCCCTCCCATCATCTCGTGCCTCGCGTACTAGAGTAGTAGTATGTAGTACTTACGTAGTACTCCTATATATCAATTCACAGCAATTTCTCGCCTGCGTGCTCACCCTAGCCGCACCTCGCTTGCTGCTTCCTCAGCTGCTATCTTTAAACTAGTCCCTCCCAATTAAGCCCGAGGAGCCGGAAAAGCCTGGCGCCGCATTGGGAACTACGCAATATGGCTCTGGACGTAAAGTACTACTCTATAGCTTGTGGCGTTGAACGCATGGACTTTTCTCCTTTATCGGCTCTAAACTCTGTTAAAAAAATCCTCTTGACGTGTTTTTTTTTGAAATGGAGGCAAAAGCTTTGCCTCATCTCATTAAAAAAGAAGGAAGGACCAACAAACAAAGTTCAATGAGATCCATTACACCTCCACAAACGGAAAAGAAAAATCCTAGTCTCGATGTATCAAAGAACTGAAGTGTTCTTCCCACGCAGTAACCGTCGCTGATAAACAGGCTGGTAGTGAATAGAGCAGGGAGAGTATGCAGGTGTACTTTCCCTGCATTTCTAGTACAACGATGGTTCTAGAGAACAGCAGTACCCTCCACCTGCAACTGTAGCTCCTTGGCCTTGAGATTCAAGAGTTCAAAACTAGTGCACTATAGAAGTATAGAGAAAGTACTACTACTATAGTACTAGTAAACGATAACCGCACCATCACACTACCACTATGTGTGCCCGCATAACTTCCTTAACGAAGGGACAAGATCCTGCGGTTACGCTCTTATCTCCTCCTCGCCAGTTCCCCTCCCCCTGAAGAGACTAAGGTAGTTCGTCGTTGCTGCGATGGATTCGACAGGCGGTTCTCCTCCTCGTCGGGGATGGGAGACCTTGGACGACGATCCTCTGGGAGAAATCGCACACCGTTCCGACTTCCTCACCGTCGCAAGACTCTATGCTTCCTGCACCAACTTTTTTAAGATGGTGCGTAAACAGGCTTGGGAGAAGGCCATGCTTGTTGGTCTTCCATGCATCCTCGAGGAGAAGGTTATTCAATGGGATAATCCATTTAATAGTCCACCGCAACATGGTCATGGGTGCATGTTGACTCCACTAGAGTTGCCGACGTTGAGAGGTAGTCGAATTTTCTCCGATGAGCAGGTCAGTCATGGAGTTTGACCATGTAGTGTATATTCTAAATACTATACTTAGTTATTCCATCCCATAATTCCTTTGCCGCCCACCGTCTTATATATAGGTTTGGGTTGGTGCCAACGGAGATTAGCCTGCATACCTCCGGCCGCATACCACCATCATTTTGCACAACCTCCATAGCAGTGCGGCCGTTCCTGTAGACCCCTTCTCCACCATTGGGATCGGCCTTCCGAACTAGTTGGGCTTGAATACGTACGATGATGCCTACATGAGATTGAAGAAGATGGCAATTATGGACCCGCTGACAAAGTAACACAGCTATGACGATTACTATCTCATCGCGGTGTTCGACATAAGGATTGCCATTAATAAATATGGTCGTAATGGCAGCGGCTGGCACATGTTGGCCACGGCAGATTTGTACCCCTACACGTTTGAAGACGCTGTGTGCCATGTAGGCCGCATCTTCACGGTGACAAGCCAGGGGACTTGTTTCATCTGGATGCCATCCTATGGTATGGGAGATAACAAACGGAATGCACAAACCATCATTTGCATCCCTAACGTTACTCCATTATTTTGCAGGGACCAGTCATCCCCCGATTAAAATAAGATCGCCGATCCTGGATGTGCATTTGCATCCGTTATTTGGTCTAACCTGGAACCTTGTAGTTCACTTTGGCAGATTGGGATCAATTATCTTATCATCCGTTAACCATGGTACCACTAATGTGCAACAAGGTCACCTGATCTACCATGATCGGACCGTCACCATCTACCCATGTATTCCATTTTCTAATTGTTGTGTGTTAGAGTAGTAGTACTTGTTAGTTCTTTTATTTTCTTGACTGGGACATATTTACTACTAGTACAATTTAGTATTAGATTTTTTAATCATCTCGCCTTCTCTTTCATTGTAGTACTAGTAGTACTAGTACTACTACTAGTATGTCGCATGGATCATCGGGAGTAGTACTTTTTACCTAGGAGTACGCGTATAGCTAGGCTCTTGAAGACTTGAACCCACTAGCTCCCACCATTTTTGTTTTTCCATGTCTTACTATCTCATCCATGTAGCCAAGAGTGGCTATATATAATAAGCCGATTATTGTACTTCCTCTACACTAGAGTAGTATTATAGTAGTATTACTTGCTACACAATATTACTGAGCGCCATATTTGAGCACGACATTATCATGCATGGACCTTGACCATGTACGTCACCATTTGTCCAGATCTGAGGTCGCGTGTACCAGATGAACGAAGGCGAGTTCGACCCCCATGATGCTATGTGGGAGCCGAGGAACACTCTTGGAGAGTACTCGCTTTTCCTTGGGGACAGCTACCCCATTGTGAAGCAGATGCCACCTTTCGTGCACGACACCGAAGGCCTGCCATTCATGAAGCATGGTTGTGTCTTAAGTGCGCACCACCAGATGAACGACATGCTGGGACATGCTATCCCTGATTTATGCTGCTTCAGCTTGGATGAGGCTCCATCGTGTGGAACCGAACTAGAAAGTTGTGACAATGATTCTCGTTGCTCACCGCTATGGATCATGCAATCTATGAGGAACACCTAGTACTGGAACCTGGAGGAGGACATGGAGCCCATCTATAACGTGTAAGTGGAATATGGTAAATTGTGAATGTTACCACCGTAAATATATGTAGAGTACTCATTCACAAATTTATCACATGAAGTGGAGATGAACTTGTCTGACATGATGGCATTTGTCCTTTAGAACTTATTACTAGTAAATGTGTTATGTGTACGTGCAACTTGTGTGGCTATTGCATGGGCTCCAACATGCTTTGTGAGAAAAAAAGGTGGCACAACTTTGGCTATAGGTGACGTGGCGTCATCATACAGTAGCGGTTGTTCGCTATAGTAGTAGTACTAGGAGGACAACTCGTACTCCTATAGACTTTGCGCTTGGCTCTTCGCCTCTTCGGGAGGTCCAACAATATGTACTCCTATAAACGTTGCGCTAGGCTCTTTGCCTCTTCGGGAGGTCCAACAATAATGATACTACAGTACAATATGCTTCTGGCAATCTGACACCGAATGAACTACTGCACGTCCACCGCAAGGGCGAGGGAGACGGCGATGTAGTCAAAACCCTCTCCACATCTGTCGATGTACTAAAGTTTGGGCCCTTTAGCACCCCATACTTGTGCACGGGCAGTCGTAGCCCCACGCGCGGCAAGGCATGAAGAGGGCGATCAAGGATAAAAACGAGATACAAGGCGAAGAGAAGCGGCCAAGCCAGAGACCAGAGAACAGAGGACGAGCTGGACCCCCGGCAAGATCCTTGCCAGGACAGCTTGCGAGACCCTGGCAAGATCCTTGCTGGGATGACTTATAGAGCACTAACAAGAGCACCACCCTTGACGTTGGGAGCTCTGACACCGTCGACAATGCTAAGACCCAGGGGCGCGCGCGTAGTAGCATGCGGATCTTGGTGAAGGCCAGAAGACGAAGTACCCAGCAAGATCCTTGTCAAGGACATCTGCGAGGCCCCGGCAAGATCCTTGCCGGGGACATCGGCAAGACCGCGACAAGACTCCGCCACCCCGTCACCACTCCAGCACAGTGGCCGGCCTGCTAGCCCGGCAAGCACCTGTGTGGTGGCATGCAGATCTTCATGAAGATCCTGCCACCTCTCCAGCGCAGTAGTTGGCCAGCCAACTTGGCACTGCATGCCTCGTCGGCATGGACGCGTGTCAAGACGGATCGGGGCAGCGATGGACGGGACGGGTTCTCCTCCCGTCCCCAATAAAGCTGAAGGGCACGTAAGCAACGTATTTAATGCGTTTGTCCTAAGACACCGATGATAAACATGAACATTGTAGCTACTTTACACCTCCTGTATGCCACCGTGGCAACGCCTTGGACATATAAAAGGAGGACCGCAGTGTACTGGAGGAGGATTCGGATTTTGGAACCTCTCGGCCTAGCTCGCGTGGATAGCATCTAGCCGAAGCTCAAGAACACAGAATATACACTCAAGCAGACCTAGGGTCTTACGCTTCTGAGTGGCCCGAACCTGGGTAAAAATCCGTCGTGTTGATCATTAGATCTGCTCTTTGCACCACCCCTCTTCCCTGCCAAACCATAGAAGGGATCCACGTGATCCCGTAGGTGTTGTTCCCACCGACATCTTTGGCGCGCCAGGTAGGGGTGCAGAGTTCTGCAAATCTGGTCTAGCGGTTAGCACATCGTTTCCTCGATCGCCATGGATCCCAAGAAGAAGGGGATCACGGCGATCGGTTCGTCTGGAGGCGGTCCACCCGTGCCAGCACGGACGGGCGACGGGGTAGTCGCGGATGGTAGCGGAGGTGTGGCTTGCGAGCATCCATGACAACTTGGCAATCGAAGCCATGCGAGCGGCGTCATTCGTGCCCAAGACGACGAGCCGCACGTCACCGCGTCCAAGAATGGACCCATGCGGCCTACGGGCGGCGCGGGGACCTCCAAGGGCGGACCGCGCCGCAGTCCTCTCAGGTCGTCGCAACGAGCAGCGCCGCGACGTCGGTGACCCCGGGAGCCGCCGCGGGAAGAGCCGTCTGCATCATTCTCAAGGTGCGCAGGGCCGACATGCACGCCAAGATGCTGGTCAACATGGCGCATGGCCGCGGAACCATGACGGCGCTCCTTCTAACATGGTTAGAAGTCCGAGCACCTCTCGTTCCTCGCGCTTGTCGCTGCCACCTACACCAGCGGAAGCATTAGCGCGAGTACAGCTACTCCTCGACTTCCCTCCTGCTACGGAGAAGCAAGAAGAGTGGAGGGCTGCTATCCAGAGCCTTATTGGCCACACCAATAAAGATCAATACCAGGAGGTAGGCCCCTCGCGGTGTCGGTCCACTGAGCCAGCGCGCGCCAGCGGCGGAAGGGCCGGAGGCACCGCAACTATGGTGCACTCCCCTCCAACATGACAGCAACGGTCGCCAGCTCGGCGGGTCGACGCCCGTGATGATGGATCCATGGCTTCATCTGATCCACGAACTCGTCGTGACCAACGTCAAGTTCTTCGGGAGCGGGTTAAAGAGGACGCTCGAACTACCATCGAGCGGTGATGGGAAGCACACCATCAGTCCGATAGGCGTGCAGGGCCCACTGCGTACAGGCTGATATGTCTCCAACGTATCTATAATTTATGAAGTATTCATGCTATTATATTATCCATCTTGGATGTTTATGTTCTTTATTAAACACTCTTATATCACTTTTGTGACTAACCTATTAACCCAGAGCCCAGTGCCAGTTCCTGTTTTTTCCCTTGTTTTAGTGTTTCGAAGAAAAGAAATATCAAACTGAGTCCAAACGGAATGAAACCTTCGGGAGAGTTATTTTTGGAAAGAAAGCAATCCGGGAGACCTGGAGTGCACGTCAGGGGATCAATGAGGAAAGCACGAGGCAGGGGGCGAGCCCTCCAACCTCGTGGGCCCCTCGTGGCTCCCCTGACGTATTTCTTCCTCCTATATCTACCAATATACCCTAAAACCATCGGGGAATAGAAGAGATCGGGAGTTCTGCCGCCGCAAGCCTCTGTAGCCACCAAAAACCAATCGGGACCCTGTTCCGGCACCCTGCCGGAGGGGGGATCCCTCACCGGTGGCCATCTTCATCATCCCGGCGCTCTCCATGACGAGGAGGGAGTAGTTCACCCTCGGGGTTGAGGGTATGTACCAGTAGCTATGTGTTTGATCTCTCTCTCTCTCTCTCGTGTTCTTGAGGTGATACGATCTTGATGTATTGCGAGCTTTGCTATTATAGTTGGATCTTATGATGTTTCTCCCCCTCTACTCTCTTGTAATGGATTGAGTTTTCCCCTTGAAGTAATCTTATCGGATTGAGTCTTTAATGATTTGAGAACACTTGATGTATGTCTTGCCGTGCGTATGTGTGGTGACAATGGGATATCATGTGATTCACTTGATGTATGTTTTGGTGATCAACTTGCGGGTTCCGCCCATGAACCTATGCATAGGGGTTGGCACACGTTTTCGTCTTGATTCTCCGGTAGAAACTTTGGGGCACTCTTTGAGGTTCTTTGTGTTTGTTGAATAGATGAATCTGAGATTGTGTGATGCATATTGTATAATCATACCCACGGATACTTGAGGGGACATTGGAGTATCTAGGTGACATTAGGGTTTTGGTTGATGTGTGTCTTAAGGTGTTATTTTACTACGGACTCTAGGGCTGTTTGTGACACTTATAGGAATAGCCCAATGGATTGATCGGAAAGAATAACTTTGAGGTGGTTTCGTACCCTACCATAATCTCTTCGTTTGTTCTCCGCTATTAGTGACTTTGGAGTGACTCTTTGTTGCAAGTTGAGGGATATTTATATGATCCAATTATGTTATTATTGTTGAGAGAACTTGCACTAGTGAAACTATGAACCCTACGCCTTGTTTCAACGCATTGCAATACCGTTTGTGCTCACTTTTATTATTAGTTACCTTGCTGTTTTTATATTTTCAGATTACAAAAACCTATATCTACCATCCATATTGCACTTGTATCACCATCTCTTCGCCGAACTAGTGCACCTACAAAATTTACCATTGTATTGGGTGTGTTGGGGACACAAGAGACTCTTTGTTATTTGGTTGCAGGGTTGTTTGAGAGAGACCATCTTCATCCTACGCCTCCCACGGATTGATAAACCTTAGGTCATCCACTTGAGGGAAATTTGCTACTGTCCTACAAACCTCTGCACTTGGAGGCCCAACAACGTCTACAAGAAGAAGGTTGCATAGTAGACATCAAGCTCTTTTCTGGCGCCGTTGCCGGGGAGGCTAGGTAAGCGGCACTCACGCCCCGTCAACTAAGCTCTTTTCTGGCGCCGTTGCCGGGGAGGCTAGGTAAGCGGCACTCACCCCCCGTCAACTAAGCTCTTTTCTGGCGCCGTTGCCGGGGAGGTGAGTGATTGAAGGTATATCTTTAGATCTTGCAATCAAATCTTTTTGTTTCTTGTTTTATCACTAGTTTAGTCTATAAAGAAAACTACAAAAAATGGAATTGAGTTTACCTCATAGGCTTCATCTTTTTAATATCTTTCGTGAGTATGATGGAAAGGAAAATTGTACTCAAGTAATCAAAGAAGAATTACATAGAATGCTTGGCATAAAATATGTGAATGATGAGAATGATTGCAATGTTGTTAGTATGAATTCTTTGAATATCCATTATGCTAATGATATGCAAAGCCACAAGCTTGGGGATGCTATGTTTGATGAAGATGATATGTTTAGTCCCCCAAGTTTTGATGAGAATATTTATTATGATGAACGCATGCTTCCTATCTATGATGATTATTGTGATGACACGTATGCTCTAAAGAATAAAGATAACCATGAAACTTTTCATCATGATTTTAATTTTCAATTGGATTATGCTTCACATGATAGTTATTTTGTTGAGTTTGCTCCCACTACTATTGATGAGAATAAATTTGCTTATGTGGAGAGTAGTAAAATTTCTACGCAAGTAGATCATGAAAAAAATGGTTTATGTGCTAGTTATATGGTTGAATTCATTCATGATGCTACTAAAAATTATTATGAGAGAGGATCATATGCTTCTACATATTGCAATAATATCAAGTTTCCTCTCTATGTGTTGAAAATTTTGAAGTTATGCTTGTTTTGCCTTCTTATGCTAGTTGATTATTGTTCCCATAAGTTTTTTTCTCACAAAATCCCTATGCATAGGAAGTGGGTTAGACTTAAATGCGCTAGTCATATTCTTAATGATGCTCTCTTTATGTTTCAATTCTTATCTCTTATGTGAGCATCACTGAAATCATCATGCTTAGCTAGGGGCGTTAAACGTTAGCGCTTGTTGGGAGGCAACCCAATTTTATTTTTGTTCCTTGATTTTTGTTCCTGTTTAGTAATAAATAAATCATCTAGCCTCTGGTTAGATGTGGTTTTATGTTTTAATTAGTGTTTGTGCCAAGTAAGACCTATAGAATCTTCTTGGATGATAGTTATTTGATCTTGCTGAAAAAGTCAGAAACTTTGTGCTCACAAAAACAATTGTTTAAAATCACCAGAACGTGATAAAATATTGATTCCAATTGCAGCAGATCAATAATCAAATTATCTAGGTCTTCCTATTTTGGTAGAATTTTTTGAGTTCCAGAAGTTTGTGTTAGTTACAAATTACTACAGACTGTTCTGTTTTTGACAGATTCTGTTTTTCGTGTGTTGTTTGCTTATTTTGATGAATCTATGGCTAGTAAAATAGTTTATAAACCATAGAGAAGTTGTAATACAGTAGATTTAACACCAATACAAATAAGTAATGAGTTCATTACAGTAACTTGAAGTGGTGTTTTATTTTCTTTCGCTAACGGAGCTCACGAGTTTTCTGTTGAGTTTTGTGTTGGAAGTTTTCAAGTTTTGGGTAAAGATTCGATGGACTATGGAATAAGGAGTGGCAAGAGCCTAAGCTTGGGGATGCCCAAGGCACCCCAACTTAATATTCAAGGACAACCAAGAGCCTAAGCTTGGGGATGCCCCGGATGGCATCCCCTCTTTCGTCTTCGTTCATCGGTAACTTTACTTGGAGCTATATTTTTATTCACCACATGATATATATTTGTTTTGCTTGGAGCGTCATTTTATTTTCTTTAGTTTTGCTTGCTGTTTTAATAAAATACCAAGATCCGAAATTCTTAAATGAGAGAGAGTCTTCACATAGCTACATAACTATTTAACTACTCATTGATCTTCACTTATATCTTTTTAGAGTAGTTTGTCATTTACTCGTGTGCTTCACTTATATCCTATGAGTAAATAGTTGAATGATTTGAATGTCATAAATCTGAAATTATATATGTTTCATATGCCTTTCCCATGGGGAGTAATGTCTTCACATATAAGAAGTAGAGGTGGTAAATTTTTTTGAAGGTTAGCAAACATTGTATTCGTCACTTGAACAATTCATGAAAGAATATTGAAGGAACAGAGATTTCACATGTAAATATACTATCTTGGACATCTTCTATGATTGTGAGCCCCATTAATTATTTTCAAACCTGAGCAAATTAGTTGAAGTTGGACAAGGAAGACAACATAATGAGTTATGCTTGGGTATATTTGTATAGAAGTTATATTGTTATGGATCCTCTAACATGTGGTGCTTGCTATTTAGAATCCTTTGCTAGCCAAAATATCTGTACTAAGCGGGAATACTGCTTGTGCATCCAAATTCCTTGAACCAAGTTTCTTCCATGAGTGTCCACCATATCTACCTATATGCGGTATTTACCTGCCGTTCCAAGTAAATTTGCATGTGACAAACTCTAAACCTTCAAATAATAATCTGTTTTGTATGCCCGAATCACTCATGTAGCGACTAGGGGCTAGCAGTATCTTTCATGCTAGGTGGGTTATTCTCACGATGAGTGGACTCCGCTCATCATTCACGTGAAAATGGCTGGTAACTGGGATGCCCAGTCCTATGGTCGAAAGATCAAAAACAAATTCGCAAATAATTTAAACAAAACTCCCCCAGGAATGTTGATAGTTGGACGGCACCCGTTGTTTCGGACAAGCCGTGGAGTGTGAATGTTGGTGGAGGGGGAGTAAAAAATTTACCTTTCTGCGTGGGAACCGCCTATGATGTATCTAGTATGGAAGATATTGGGAACTCTTGGTCGTTATGTTGACAATGAAAGCATGCCTCTCAAAATTATTTCATCTCTGTTTTTGCTCCGAGCTCTGGCACCTCTGCAAATCCCTGCTTCCCTCTGCGAAGGGCCTATCTTTTTATGCAAGAGTCAATAGTATTCCTTCTCATTCCAACCTACTCTTTAGTTGGCAAGCATCATGTGATGGAAAGATCTAAGCATATATGGTCATTCAAATATATTTGAGCATGAATTATTACTGTTGACATTACCCTTGAGGTAAAAGGTTGGGAGGCGAAACATTAAGCCCCTATCTTTCTCTGTGTTCGATGAATACTATTTGTTCTAAAAATATGCTTTAAGCGGTAGCAATCATGGAAGACTAAATGATAGTTGAGTGTGTGAAGTTTGCTGAATCAAAGCTCTGACATAGACTCTTCCTGAAAATAAGATGAATTGTAATTGTTTGATGACTAAATAACACGGTTTGTTAGTTTTCAAGAAAGTTTATGTCTATACTTTAACATGTGAATAGTTTGTTACTTGATCATGAAAAGTTCTATGAGTTGAGCTACGGTTATGACATATAATGATGCTAGAAAAGGTGATTGAAATTATCATTGATCAAACTTATGCACCTGCTAGCATTCACACTTCATAAATTCTTTCTTTTATCATTTACCTACTCGAGGACGAGCAGGAATTAAGCTTGGGGATGCTGATACGTCTCCAACGTATCTATAATTTATGAAGTATTCATGCTATTATATTATCCATCTTGGATGTTTATGGGCTTTATTAAACACTTTTATATCACTTTTGGGACTAACCTATTAACCCAGAGCCCAGTGCCAGTTCCTGTTTTTTCCCTTGTTTCAGTGTTTCGAAGAAAAGGAATATCAAACGGAGTCCAAACGGAATGAAACCTTCGGGAGAGTTATTTTTGGAAAGAAAGCAATCCGGGAGACCTGGAGTGCACGTCAGGGGATCAACGAGGAAGGCACGAGGCAGGGGGGCGCGCCCACCCCCCTGGGCGCGCCCTCCACCCTCGTGGGCCCCTCGTGGCTCCCCTGACATATTTCTTCCTCCTATATATACCAATATACCCTAAAACCATCGGGGAACAGAAGAGATCGGGAGTTCCGCCGCCGCAAGCCTCTGTAGCCACCAAAAACCAATCGGGGCCATGTTCTGGCACCCTGCCGGAGGGGGGATCCCTCACCGGTGGCCATCTTCATCATCCCGGCGCTCTCCATGACGAGGAGGGAGTAGTTCACCCTCGGGGCTGAGGGTATGTACCAGTAGCTATGTGTTTGATCTCTCTCTCTTGTGTTCTTGAGGTGATACGATCTTGATGTATCGCGAGCTTTGCTATTATAGTTGGATCTTATGATGTTTCTCCCCCTCTACTCTCTTGTAATGGATTGAGTTTTCCCCTTGAAGTAATCTTATCGGCTTGAGTCTTTAATGATTTGAGAACACTTGATGTATGTCTTGCCGTGCGTATCTGTGGTGACAATGGGATATCAGATGATTCACTTGATGTATGTTTTGGTGATCAACTTGCGGGTTCCGCCCATGAACCTATGCATAGGGGTTGGCACACGTTTTCGTCTTGATTCTCCGGTACAAACTTTGCGGCACTCTTTGAGGTTCTTTGTGTTGGTTGAATAGATGAATCTGAGATTGTGTGATTCATATCGTATAATCATACCCACGGATACTTGAGGTGACATTGGAGTATCTAGGTGACATTAGGGTTTTGGTTGATGTGTGTCTTAAGGTGTTATTTTACTACGAACTCTAGGGCTGTTTGTGACACTTATAGGAATAGCCCAATGGATTGATCGGAAAGAATAACTTTGAGGTGGTTTCGTACCCTACCATAATCTCTTCGTTTGTTCTCCGCCATTAGTGATCTTGGAGTGACTCTTTGTTGCAAGTTGAGAGATATTTATATGATCCAATTATGTTATTATTTTTGAGAGAACTTGCACTAGTGAAAGTATGAACCCTAGGCCTTGTTTCAACACATTGCAATACCGTTTGTGCTCACTTTTATTATTAGTTACCTTGCTGTTTTTATATTTTCAGATTACAAAAACCTATATCTACCATCCATATTGCACTTGTATCACCATCTCTTCGCCGAACTAGTGCACCTATACAATTTACCATTGTATTGGGTGTGTTGGGGACACAAGAGACTCTTTGTTATTTGGTTGCAGGGTTGTTTGAGAGAGACCGTCTTCATCCTACGCCTCCCACGGATTGATAAACCTTAGGTCATCCAGTTGAGGGAAATTTGCTACTGTCCTACAAACCTCTGCACTTGGAGGCCCAACAACGTCTACAAGAAGAAGGTTGCGTAGTAGACATCATAGGCCTGCGCCGGGGGATTCTGGTGACATGCCTTATGAGGTAGGCTGTCCAGCTTTTACCCATGAGCTGCGGCATTTCCAGTGGCCCACTACCCGCACGTTCAAACCCGAGGTCCTGGAGAAGTACGACGGCAAGACCCATCCGTCCGTGTTCCTGAGCGTATACACCATTGGGATGCAAGCTGCCGGGGCTCGGGATAGCAAGGTGCTCGCCAACTACTTCCCGTTGGTGCTCAAACCCAACGTCAGGTCGTTGTTGATGCACCTGCCAGTAGATTCCGTCTCCTCTTGGTTGGACCTGTGCCACAAGTTTGTTGGCGCCTTTACCGGAGGCCATCAAGCTTCTGGCCAGGCAAGTGATTTGCATCTCATCCCTCAGAAGGATGGTGAATCCTTGCGCAAGTACATACAGAGATTCAGCTATGTGCAGTACAACATCCCATATGTTCATCCTGCTGCTGTCATCAGCGCGTTCCATCAGAACGTGCACAACCGCAAGATGCGTGGAGAGCTGGCCATGAACGAGGTTAGGGATGTTGCCGAACTGTATGTTCTGGCCGACAGATGTGCTCGTGCTGAAGAAGGAAGGAAGTACCCCGGCGAAGATGCCGGCACGGGAAGCGACTCTGGAGACGAAGGCATCATCGCCCTGGTAAAGAAGGGCCGACGGCGCAATAGGAAGCGCAGGGGCAAGACCGTGCTTGCCATCGAGGAATCCGGCAACCCCGGCACCTCCAAGAAGGCCAAGGTTGAAAACCCCGGCAAGGAAGTTGCCGGGTGTACCGCCTGCCAGGACTTGGCGGCTACCGACAAGCCGGAGGGCTCCGACAAGCAATATTGCAAGATCCATCACACCAAGGGCCATGACCTCCAAAACTGCCGACAAGTTGAGCAGCTTGTGGAGAGGCAGAAAGTTGAGTATGAAAGACGGGACAAGGAGAAGGGACAGGATGGTGCTAAGGAATCCGACAAGAAGCGCAGTGGCCGAGGGGGGTGCCGCGGAAAGGAAAAGCAACAAGAGAGGCCTGCTCGAGGCCGCGACAAGAAAGAGGGAGATTATGACCACAAAGAGGACGACGAGTCCAGTGACCAAGAATTTCAAAATGCCACATAAGCCATGTGCATCGATGGTGGCGCCTCGTTGCATTCTTCACACCGCCAGCTTAAACAGTGGGCGCATGAGATCAATGCGACAGAGCCATCGATCGACGCCCAGAAGCCACTGAAATGGTCCAACACGCCTATCGTTTTCGACACCGAGGATCACCCTAATCACACAACCGCGGTCGGGTGCTTGCCGTTGTTGGTTTCGCCAACAATTCGCAACCTCAAGGTGACGAAAATGCTAGTGGACGGTAGGGCCAGTCTGAACTTGATCTCGCCCCAGGTGTTTAAGAGGTTGCAATTTCCCAAGGGAGATCTCGAGGAGACAGGCACGTTTCAAGGGATCAATCAAGGGAGGAGTTAGCCCAAGGGTAAGATGTAACGCCCACGATGCGGCTAAATCTCCCACATGTCGAGGCACGACTTAGAGGCATAACCGCATTGTGGTTTTGTCGCAAGAAGGGTCATCTTCACACAATCCCATGTAATGAACAAGAATAGGATAACGAGAGTTGGCTTACAATCGCCACTTCACACAATACATAAATATAATTCATACATCATCCAAAATCCACACATAGACCGACTACGGTCAAGTCCAAAAGAAAATAAGATAACCCCAAATGCTAGATCCCCGATCGTCCCAACTGGGCTCCACTACTGATCATCAGGAAAAGAAACATAGTAACGACCACGTTCCTCGTCGAACTCCCACTTGAGCTCGGTTGCATCATCTGCACTGGCATCGTCGGCACCTGCAACTATTTTTGTAGAATCTATGAGTCACGAGGACTCAGCATTCTCACACCCGCGAGATCAAGACTATTTAAGCTTAATAGGAAAGGATGGTGTAAATGTGGAGCTGCAGCAGGCACTAAGCATATATGGTGGCTAACATACGCAAATGGGAGCGAAAAGAGAGGCAACGCAACGGTCGCGATGCTAGAAATGATGAAGAAGTGATCCTGAAACTACTTACGTTCATGCATAACTCAAACCGTGTTCACTTCCCGGACTCCGCCGAGAAGAGACCATCACGGCTACACACACGGTTGATGTATTTTAATTAAGTCAAGTGTCAAGTTCTCTACAACCGGACATTAACAAATTCCCATCTGCCTCATAACCGCGGGCACGGCTTTCAAAAGATAATACCCTGCAGGGGTGTCCCAACTTAGCCCATTATAAGCACTCACGGTCAACGAAGGATAAACCTTCTCCCGGGAAGACCCGATCAGTCTCCGAATCCCGGTTTAGAAGAAATTTCGACAATGGTAAAACAAGACCAGCAAAGCCGCCCGAATGTGCCGACAAATCCCGATAGGAGCTGCACATATCTCGTTCTCAAGGCACACCGGATTGTCCAAGCTTCCGATAGGCGAGCCTAGAGTTGCCCCTGGTGGCCACCGGCGACTGACAGGTTGGACCAATACTCAGAGGAGCACTGGCCCGGGGGTTTAAATAAAGATGACCCTCGGGCTCCCGAAAACCCGAGGGAAAAAGGCTTAGGTGGCAAATGGTAAAACCAAAGTTGGGCCTTGCTGGAGGAGTTTTATTCAAGGCGAACTGTCAAGGGGGTCCCATAAATCACCCAACCGCGTAAGGAACGCAAACTCAAGGAACATAATACCTGTATGATGGAAACTAGGGCGGCAAGAGTGGAACAAAACAACAAGCATAAGGCCGAGCCTTCCACCCTTTACCAAATATATAGATGCATTAATTTAAATAAGAGATATTGTGATATTCCAAAATATCCATGTTCCAACATGGAACCAACTTCACCTTCACCTGCAACTAGCAACGCTATAAGAAGGGCTGAGCAAAGTGGTAACTTAGCCAAACAATGGTTTGCTAGGGAAAGGATGGTTAGAGGCTTGACATGGCAATATGGGAGGCATGATATAGCAAGTGGTAGGTAGCGCAGCATAGCAGAATAGAGCGAACAACTAGCAAAGCAAAGATATAAATGATTTCGAGGGTATGGTCATCTTGCCTGCAAGGTTCTCAGAGTTGTCGAAAGGTTGATCCTCGTAAGCGTACTCAACAGGTTCCTCGTTCACGAACTCGTCTCCTGGCTCTACCCACAGCAAGAACACAAGCAATGGAACCACAATCAATCACGGGAAATGCACAAGCGACATGATGCAATACATGAATGATATGAGATATGATATGCGATGCGTATGCGTGCTCCGGAAGAAAAAGGATGAACAAGAAAGTAACTTGGCAAACCAAGTATGCCATTGGAAAGATGAGATGATTTCGGTTGAAATCGATATAAAGATCACCGGAAACGGATGCACGGTTTGGAAATGGCAAGCAAAACAAGAATGACACGGTTCTGCGATTAACAGCATGATAGCACTTAGAATGCAATAAGTAACTATGCTACAGCTCTCCACCATAGTAACAAAGCATATGGAAGGAATCTAAAGGAGAAGTTTGACAAAAGATGAACACTGAGCTACGGCTAGATCACAACATAACAGGCTCAAAGAAGCATGGCAAAAGTGTAAAAGATATCAGCTTCACAGACTTGGTGAAATTACTGGACATGCCTGAAACAGCATCAGGTAGCAATGTTCAGAGCAAGACAAACACATGCTACAGGAACTTAACATAGCAAATCAAGGCATGGCATAAATATACTAAATGCATAGAACAAAAGTCCCTTAGTGACCATGAGCCAAAAAGGATCAGAAGATATGATAGCAACCATGTAAACATAGCAAGTTTCGTTAACACGTTTCAGACGGCAGAAAACAGATCATGGCAGAAACAGTATTATGAAGGCATCTTGGTGAGCTTGATTCACTCACTACAAAGCAATGCATGACAAAACAAGCATACCTACAGCAAGATGGCATGTCTATGAAGCTAACAATGGCAGGAGAAAATACATTACATGAAAGGATCAACTACAACAAGCTTGGCAAAATTGAATAACACGTAAACAATCTGCCAGGAACATTTTATAGCAAAAGTAGAGCAAGATTAAGACATGCTATGGCACTCTATAATTGCAAACAGGGGCATTGATGGATAAGGCACAACTATATCTACAAAACATCCTTACTGAACATCACCAAATGGAGCATGGATCTCTCTGTAGGCACATGGATACATGGCAACAAAATAACAGCAGTCACAGACGGCAAAATTCGAAGTCCCTGAAAACAGAAACATCACGAAGCCTAGTTTGCATGCTTGTACTAGTCACCACAGATACACCTCTATAAAGATGGCATAGCATAGATCAAAACATATGTAGAGCTCATACTCATAAGATGCACACATCAATTGCGACAAAAATAACAAATCACCAAGTTCTGATAAGTAACAGCAGTTAACAACATATAGCACTCTTGCACCAGAGATTAGTGCATCGAGATGGACTCAAATGAACAAGGCATAATGGAACAAAATGAAGAGCTTCTCGAGACGAACATTTCAACATTTTACACGCAAGAAGCGGAGCAGTATGCACGGATGTATGATGCGATGAACAGGAGCATATAATGTAAAATATACAGGACTTGGAGAAAATCGGAGGGAGAAAAAGTCAACTGTCTCAGTGGATCTGGATCGGGGCTCGGGCTATGGTTCGCTCGCCGGAGACGGAGCTGGCCGGAGAAGAGGCGGCGGCCGGCATGGAGAAGAGGGAGAAGCGCCGCGGGTCGGGGAAGGTGCCGGAGGAGACGTCGCCGGCGGGCACTGGCGCGGGGCCGCGGTGGCCGGCAGCGGAGACGACGGGCGGAGGGGCGGCGACGGACGGCGGCGTCGGCGAGACGGCGTGGCGACGCGCCGAGGCGGCGGGGTGGCGCGGGCGAGGCGCGGGAGACCGAGGGGCGGCGGCGCGGCAGGATGGGCCGGGAGGGCCCGTCCCGGGCTTAGCGGGCCGGCGGCGTACGGGCGACGGGGCTGCCACGTGGAGCGCGAAGATTGGCTGCGGGCGACGGTGGCTGAAGCGTACGGCGGCGGTGGACGTGTTCGGTGGCGGCGCGGCGATTTTGCTAGGGTTAGGGGTGGTTTTGCCCGAAATTTCGGAGGGGGAGGCATTTTTATAGGTAGAGGGGGCTAGGAGACTCCAAATGGAGTGTGGTTTTCGCCCACACGATCGTGATCGAATGACCGAGAGCATGGAGGTGACTTAGAGGGGTTTTGGGCTGTTAGGGTGGGGTTTTGCTGCAACACACAAAAGAACTTAGCGGTCACCCGGTTAACCGTTGGAGCATCAAACGACCTCCAAATGGAACAAAACTTGACAGGTGGTCTACCGGTGGTATACCAAGGCCACTTGGCAAGACTCGCTCCATTCCGAGAATGTTTAACACCCGCTCACGAAAAGAAACAAGAGGGGTGCGCCGGTGCATGTGGGAGTGTCGGATTGCAAAACGGACAACGGGGAAATGCTCGGATGCATGAGACGAACACGTATGCAAAAGAGATGCGCATGATGACATGATATGAGATGCATGACATGAACAAAATGCAAAGCGAAAAAAAAGAAAACCCGACCACGAAGGGAATATCATAACACATAGCCGAAAATGGCAAGAGTTGGATTTACAAATATGGAAAGTTACATCCGGGGTGTTACAACACTCCACCACTATGAGAGGATCTCGTCCCGAGATCTAGGACTGAAAGAACTCCGGATATTCTGAACGGAGGTGGCATCCGTTAGCATCTTGATAGACAGATAGGCAAATAGACAAGTTGAATCAACGGATAGAAATTGCAACATATAGTCTTCACAATAAACATTTGAACGAGGATGAACGAATGAATTCCATAGTAAATCATCACACTTCCATTAAGGTGAGAAGCCACTTGATAAGAGATTGATGAATAAAATAAAAAGGTACGAGTGGAACAAATAAGTGGTAAGGATTAACCAATCACAAACCAAATATCTGCGGGAAGAAATGCTAAGAGCTACTTGAATCCCACCTATAAACTCCCGAAACTTTCTGGTTATGCAATCTGGTGTTGGGGATACAGGGGACACAAAATATATCACCCAAACTAGCAATCCCTAGATCCAGCTGTATCCATCCGTCAACACATAACCAAGAAACCTTCGGAAATCGTGTACCTCAACCTTCGAAAAGCATCCGTTATACGAGTTATGGCAATACTCCCGAACTCCCGCCCCAGTACTGGGTGGCGTCCAGGTGATCTCACCAACAACTGCATAAAAGAGATTTTTGATGTCGGCGAAACTCAGGTATTCCAGAACTGCAACGATAAAATTGTGACGACAACACCTCAGAGCTCAACTCCCCGGGACACTGCCACAACCCCTAAATGTCAGGAGGCACCAAGAACAATGTTCTCGTCACAAAACCATCGGAACGATTCTAAGATACCCGCGTGATCCTAAAAACTTTTTTTAGTAAAATTTGAGGAGAGAAGAGTCAAAACTTCTACGTCAGGAGGCCTCACCAGAGCGACGAAGGGACTGAGGAGTAAAAAGAATCCTACTCTCCGATATATATAATCCTAAGACTCAAAACATTTTTGTTCTAGACTCAACAACGCCAGCGATTCGATCAAGCAGGGGGCTCCTAAGTCGGGGATGGCTCTGATTACCAACTTGTAACGTCCACGATGCGGCTATATCTCCCACGTGTCGAGGCACGACTTAGAGGCATAACCGCATTGTGGTTTTGTCGCAAGAAGGGTCATCTTCACACAATCCCATGTAATGAACAAGAATGGGATAACGAGAGTTGGCTTACAATCGCCACTTCACACAATACATAAATATAATTCATACATCATCCAGAATCCACACATAGACCGACTACGGTCAAGTCCAAAAGAAAATAAGATAACCCCAAATGCTAGATCCCCGATCGTCCCAACTGGGCTCCACTACTGATCATCAGGAAAAGAAACATAGTAATGACCACGTTCCTCGTCGAACTCCCACTTGAGCTCGGTTGCATCATCTACACTGGCATCGTCGGCACCTGCAACTGTTTTGGTAGAATCTGTGAGTCACGAGGACTCAGCAATCTCACACCCGCGAGATCAAGACTATTTAAGCTTAATAGGAAAGGATGGTGTAAATGTGGAGCTGCAGCAGGCACTAAGCATATATGCTGGCTAACATACGCAAATGAGAGCGAGAAGAGAGGCAACGCAACGGTCGCGACGCTAGAAATGATCAAGAAGTGATCCTGAAACTACTTACGTTCATGCATAACTCAAACCGTGTTCACTTCCCGGACTCCGCCGAGAAGAGACCATCACGGCTACACACACGGTTGATGTATTTTAATGAAGTCAAGTGTCAAGTTCTCTACAACTGGACATTAACAAATTCCCATCTGCCTCATAACCGCGGGCACGGCTTTCGAAAGATAATACCCTGCAGGGGTGTCCCAACTTAGCCCATTATAAGCTCTCACGGTCAACGAAGGATAAACCTTCTCCTGGGAAGACCCGATCAGTCTCGGAATGCCGGTTTACAAGACATTTCGACAATGGTAAAACAAGACCAGCAAAGCCGCCCGAATGTGCCGACAAATCCCGATAGGAGCTGCACATATCTCGTTCTCAAGGCACACCGGATTGTCCAAGCTTCCGATAGGCGAGCCTAGAGTTGCCCCTAGTGGCCACCGGCGACTGACAGGTTGGACCAATACTCAGAGGAGCACTGGCCCGGGGGTTTAAATAAAGATGACCCTCGGGCTCGCGAAAACCCGAGGGAAAAAGGCTTAGGTGGAAAATGGTAAAACCAAATTTGGGCCTTGCTGGAGGAGTTTTATTCAAGGCGAACTGTCAAGGGGGTCCCATAAATCACCCAACCGCGTAAGGAACGCAAACTCAAGGAACATAATACCTGTATGACGGAAACTAGGGCGGCAAGAGTGGAACAAAACACCAAGCATAAGGCCGAGCCTTCCACCCTTTACCAAATATATAGATGCATTAATTTAAATAAGAGATATTGTGATATTCCAAAATATCCATGTTCCAACATGGAACCAACTTCACCTTCACCTGCAACTAGCAACGCTATAAGAAGGGCTGAGCAAAAGCGGTAACTTAGCCAAACAACGGTTTGCTAGGGAAAGGATGGTTAGAGGCTTGACATGGCAATATGGGAGGCATAATATAGCAAGTGGTAGGTAGCGCACCATAGCAGAATAGAGCGAACAACTAGCTAAGCAAAGATATAAATGATTTCGAGGGTATGGTCATCTTGCCTGCAAGGTTCTCAGAGTTGTCAAAAGCTTGATCCTCGTAAGCATACTCAACAGGTTCCTCGTTCACGAACTCATCTCCCGGCTCTACCCACAGCAAGAACACAAGCAATGGAACCACAATCAATCACGGGAAATGCACAAGCGACATTATGCAATACATGAATGATATGCAAGATATGATATGCGATGCGTATGCGTGCTCCGGAAGAAAAAGGATAAACAAGGCAGTAACTTGGAAAACCAAGTATGCCATTGGAAATATGAGATGATTTCGGTTGAAATCGATATAAAGATCACCGGAAACGGATGCACGGTTTGCAAATGGCAAGCAAAACAAGAATGACACGGTTCTGCGATTAACAGCATGATAGCACTTAGAATGCAATAAGTAACTATGCTACAGCTCTCCACCATAGTAACAAAGCATATGGAAGGAATCTAAAGGAGAAGTTTGACAAAAGATGAACACTGAGCTACGGCTAGATCACAACATAACAGGCTCAAAGAAGCATGGCAAAAGTGTAAAAGATATCAGCTTCACAGACTTGGTGAAATTACTGGACATGCCTGAAACAGCATCAGGTAGCAATGTTCAGAGCAAGACAAACACATGCTACAGGAACTTAACATAGCAAATCAAGGCATGGCATAAATCTACTAAATGCATAGAACAAAAGTCCCTTAGTGACCATGAGCCAAAAAGGATCAGAAGATATGATAGCAACCATGTAAACATAGCAAGTTTCGTTAACACGTTTCAGACGGCAGAAAACAGATCATGGCAGAAACAGTATTATGAAGGCATCTTGGTGAGCTTGACTCACTCACCACAAAGCAATGCATGACAAAACAAGAATACCTACAGCAAGATGGCATGTCTATGAAGCTAACCATGGCAAGAGAAAATACATTACATGAAAGGATCAACTACAACAAGCTTGGCAAAATTGAATAACACGTAAACAATCTGCCAGGAACATTTTATAGCAAATGTAGAGCAAGATTAAGACATGCTATGGCACTCTATAATTGCAAACAGGGGCATGGATGGATAAGGCACAACTATATCTACAAAACATCCTTACTGAACATCACCAAAAGGAGCATGGATCTCTCTGTAGGCACATGGATACATGGCAACAAAATAACAGCAGTCATAGACTTGGCAAAATTCGAAGTCCCTGAAAACAGAAACATCACGAAGCCTAGTTTGCATGCTTGTGCTAGCCACCACATAGATCACAAAAATACATGGCATACACCTCTATAAAGATGGCATATCATATATCAAAACACATGTAGAGCTCATACTCATAAGATGCACACATCAATTGCGACAAAAATAAAAAATCACCAAGTTCTGATAAGTAACAGCAGTTAACAGCATATATAACTGTTGCACCAGAGATTTGGGCATAAAGATGGACTCAAATGAACAAGGCATAATGGAACAAAATGAAGAGCATCTCGAGGCGAACGTTTCGACATTTTACACGCATGAAACGGAGCAGTATGCACGGAGATATGATGTGATAAACAGGAGCATATAATGTAAAATATACAGGACTTGGAGAAAATCGGAGGGAGAAAAAGTCAACCGTCTCAGTGGATCTGGATCGGGGCTCGGGCTAAGGTTCGTCGCTCGCCGGAGACGGAGCTGGCCGGAGAAGAGGCGGCGGCCAGCGTGGAGAGGAGGGAGAAGCGCCGCGTGTCGGGGAAGGTGCCGGAGGAGACGGCGCCGGCGGGCACTGGCGCGGGGCCGCGGTGGCCGGCAGCGGAGACGACGGGCGGAGGGGCGGCGACGGACGGCGGCGTCGGCGAGATGGCGCGGCGAGGCGCTGAGGCGGCGGGGCGGCGCGGACGAGGCGCGGGAGACCGAGGGGCGGCGCCGCGGCCGGATGGGCCGGGAGGGCCCGTCCCGAGCTGAGCGGGCCGGCGGCGTACGGGCGACGGCGCCGCCATGTGGCGCGCAAAGATTGGCTGCGGGCGGCGGCGGCTGAAGCGTCTTGCGACGGTGGACGTGTCCGGTGGCGGCGGGGTGATTTTGCTAGGGTTAGGGGTGGTTTTGCCCGAAATTTTGGAGGGGGGGTATTTTTATAGGTAGAGGGGCTATGTCGGGGATATACCCCGCGGTATGACCCGGCCGGAAGTGTAACCCGGCCGGACTTGGCGGTTTACATGAGATCCGACTGACACTTGGCGATTCATTGGCGACCCGCCCTGACCTGGCGGTTTACAAGCAACCCGCCTGGTCATTATGACTCACTGGTGACCCGGCAGGCGGGTCAGCCGGATGACAAGGCCCAAGGCCCAGAAGGTCGGTTTATGTTAATGGTGGGCCGGTTTAAGAGGAAAGACATGAGGAATATTTACCTTACAAGAAGTTAAGACAAGGACTTGTATCCGGTTTGTATTAGAGATAGACTAGTCCTAATCCTAGTAGGACTCCACATGTAACCCGCCCCTTCAACTTATATAAGGAGGGGCAGGGCACCCCAAAGAGGGGGAAGCGACAAGTAACAAGAAGCAATCTCTAGGGCTAGACACCGAGAGCCGGTTCCCGGCGACTCTCCCGTGATCATAATGAGACCTAGCCTCAAACAGCATGTAGGGTTGTTACCGGATGATTTTTCCCGGGGCCCGAAGCTGTCTAAGTCCTTGTCTAGTGTTGCGTCTCTCGATTCCGCCCAACCCCTCTCAAGCTACCACATAGATGCGCTTGCCTCGCGACTAAGTCCTGACACTAAGGACATCTGCCGTGACAATTCCACGACAGTTGGCGCGCACCGTGGGGCAAGCGCACGGTGGTGTTGAGTTCTTGAAGGGATTTCTTTCAGGGACCGAGGAGCTACGACCCGCCGGATCAGTAAGAACCAGCATGAAAGAATTCACGTCGACTATAAAGTTCATCAGTCAAGATTGAAGAAGTTTTGAGCAGCGACATATACAAAACTGAGCATAAAAGTTTAGGGTTGCGTCTGTGCCGCATGCTGTTTTTTCTGTCGTGGTGACGATGGAAGCTTCGGTAGCAGATTCAACTTGTGACCTACAGCTTGAGTTCTGATCGGAACACGCAAACCCGATCTGCCAAGGTATACAGAGACAGAGACCCGAGCTGATCTGATTTTATTACTACTATTACTGGATCAAGTACCAAGACAGACAGCGATCTGCCGATGCTGTTTTTCTGGCACGGAGACCAAATCAAATCGGAGCGGTCATCCAACGTCATGAGACGGCTTAAACAACCTGTAAGTACATCAATTACTATGGCTACTGAGCAAAGCTACCAAGTGTGAATACAAGTTGGATCAGAGAAAGAAGAAAAGAAAAGGAGTACTTCGAGTTGGATCGTAACTTGGCTGTCAAATCCGATTGTTGGTCCTCCAATCTTCAGGAGAAGCAGGGTTACATACAGACCATGTTTGGTCCGAGTTCCCAAAAAAAGGAAAAAAGGAAAAAGGAAAAGATAAAAAGATGCCTCTACGTGTCACAAGGGAACTTGTGCATCGGTCAAACACGAGAGGGCCAAGTTAACACGCATGAAGGCTTTGTCAAGTCCTGCGATGCGTGCCTTCAGGCGATCACGGTGGGGACTGCTCGGGCATACAAAAGTGTTAGTACTGCCTCATGTGAAACTCCAACAGGGTTCTCAAAGAATTTATTGATTAAAAAAGAAAGATTGATCCGCTCTCATTACATCACGTGGAGCCAAGATACCAAGTGGGTCAATGCAATCTCACGTACTCCAGCATACAACACACACGGGAAGCAAGGCTTCGTGTCGTGGTCGTCGTTCGCAGCGCCGCCTCGGAGCCAGCGACCTTCATTGCAGAGCCTCAAAATCCGTTGAGCCGCCCCTGCTGGAGCAAATGTTGAGCTGTTCTCACCTCCAATGTCGCGACCCGCCGCTGTAGTCGTGTTGAGACGCCCTTTTTCGCGTGTAGAGTCGCCCCGACTCACGCACCGCCATTTAAGCCACCAGCGCACCGTTTTTGCAGACGAGTCGTCTTCGCCCGTTCTCTGGTCCGGGCTGGTCGCTGTCACTAAGAGCCGCCGCTCGGTGAAGTCTCTGCTACAAGCCGGTTCACGCGCCTCCTTCGCCTTGTTTCCCACTGGAGAGGGTAATTAACTCATTGTTGATGGAATGTATGACTCCGTCTATCGTCCGAACAAATCAAGTGATATCCATCCAGTTTACTTTTTATCATTACTTGCTAATTTTTTGTGAAAACAACCACTCTGCCCTATAGTGTTGTTATACACAGGTAAATTATTCATTACAAAGGTATTCATATACTGCGGATATGGAGCATGCGCCAGCATCAAATTATTGGTGTTCGTCTGTGTCGCGCAATTTCACGAACACGCGTGTAAGCCGCCACCCCTGCGGTCCGGTCTACATCAATGCGCCAGACGACTCGCCCATCCGTGTCGGTTTACAACACCGCGGCCGACTCATCTATCGGCTCTCGCGGCCGGCTCGGCCATGATTGATTTCAGCTTCACCATGGTGATCATCAACTCTGTTGGGGATATACCCCGCGGTATGACCCGGCCGGAAGTATGACCCGGCCGGACCTGGCGCTTCATCGTGACCCGCCGGAGGATTGGCGACTCATAGGTCTGGCGGTTCACTGGTGTGACGACTCACGAGCCTGGCGACTTAATGATGGCCCCGACGGCGGGTCAGACAGAAGAGTAGGCCCAAAGCCTAGAAGGCCGGCTCATGTTATGGTGGGCCAGTTTATGATGAAAGGCATAAAGAATATTCTCCTACCAAGGAAGCGAGACCCGGACTTGTATTCAACTTGTAAGAAAAGATAGACTAGTCCTAGTCCTACTAGGACTCCACATGTAACCCGCCCCTCTAACTTATATAAGGAGGGGCAGGGCACCCCAAAGAGGGACAAGCAACAAGAAACAATATCTAGGGTTAGACACAAAGAGCCGGCCAAGCCGGCGACTCTCCCGTGATCATAATGAGACCTAGCCTCAAACAGCATGTAGGGTTGTTACCGGGTGATGTTTCCCGGGGCCCGAAGCTGTCTAAATCCTTGTCTTGTGTTGCGTCTCTCGATTCCGCTCAACCCCTCTCAAGCTACCACATAGATGTGTTGGCCTCGCGACTAAGTCCTGACACTAAGGACATCTGCCGTGACAATTCCACGACAGTTGGCGCCCACCGTGGGGCCTGCGCACGGTGGTGTTGAGTTCTTGAAGGGATTTCTCTCAGGGATCGTAAAGCTCGTGATATATCAGATGAAAAAGCTAGCACAGAAAGCCCGCAGGATAACCCGGCGTGAGACATCCTTGGACAGAGCCGGCACGTTCATCGGTCTATGTTCAGAATTATGATTAAACTTTGAGGTTGTCAGATGCAAGTTTCAAGGTTGAGAGATTCGGGCTTAGTGCGCCGCCGTTGCATCGTCTCAATCCACCGAGTCCGAGATGAGGTCTTTTACACGAGGTGATTTATCTGCCATGTTTATACTCCAAGGCCGACGGAAATTTTTCTATAGCTGCTGTACGCCGGATCGGATCAGTTAACACACGCGTGAGGAGACAAGGGTCGCATGCTAACCGTCAAGACACCGCAGAAGCTCACATGATCAATAATTCAGAGTCGGACCAACTTGGGGCAGAGCCAGTAGCCGGGTTAATTATTACACTGGTCAACTTTTTGGGCTGGGTTTGGGTTCAAAGAAAATCAACCATCGTTCGTGTTCATCTGTGTGAGCGATCAAATCGTAAAGACACCGAGACCAGTGTTTTCTGCTGCAGTTTATTCCGCCGGCACGCCAAAGTTCCAACCTGTGACTGCTGTCAAGTCGGAACTGTCAAATCGTGCGTCCTCGAGTTGTCCAAGAAAAGGGTTCTGATTTTCCTCTATTGGATTGCCAATCCTACCAGTCACCGTATATTTCTAGTATAACATTAATCCAAGCAAGGCCAAACTACCTATACTCAAGACTCCAGCATTGTAGCAAGTCACGAGGGTATCCTAACCTACTGGTGCTGCTACTCATTACTTGAAGAGAATCAAAGACAGTCCGGATTGGGGCTGACAAAAATAACAGTGTGGGAGTTACGAGCGGGAGGGAGACCCAGATGTGGGATTGACCAGAACCACCACGACCCGGAAGCAGAGACGGACGAGGACTACTCCACCGCCCGTGCCCCCGCTGCGCCTTCGGAACGGGCCTCCTGCCGCCGTTACGCCGCACCAGCTCGCTCCGAGTCGCCACTGGCCGGCGGGTCGCCTGACTCTCGCTCCGCCTCGCCACCGCGTACTCCCGGCGCGTTTCCGTTGCGCTTTGGGTCCACCCTGCGCTGAACCGCCGCTACCTCGTCACTCCGCCCCCGCATCAGTTCACTGCCGCTGCTCGGCCACGCGCTGTTAAGTCGCCGCTACACCACGCCGGTGAGCCCCGCGTCCGCCTCAAGTTGCGGCCTTGCCTCTTCCAAACCGCCCGTTCCCGCCATTAGGGACGCGTTGCTCGCCGTGCCTGAACCGCCGGCGCCCCTCCGTCGGCCTACTACTACTGTGACCCGCCGTTGCTGAGACCCGCTGTGGCTGTGGAAAAATTGCAAACAATGTTGAAACGGAGCAAGTGTTATTTGATGAGGAAGCTGGTTCCTCGACGGGGAGGATGAGTGTAATGAGCTGTATATTTTAGTCAAGAAAGTACAAGATGAAGCAGAGAAAACAAAGGAAGTCAGGTTCAAAGACCGAAGACTTGGACACCCAAATTTATGTATGCAGATCAAGACAAACAGGACTGGCAGCAGGCCAGCCATGATCCCACGTTCCCACAGTTAATTTTCCCAAAGCCATTGTTGATTGTGGTGCACAGTGGGATGCTCCAAGAATTCCTCACGTGGAGACCTCAATCATCCTACGCATTTGAAGACAAGAGGACCAGTATTACTACTCCTCTCAACATGGCACGATTTTTCAGATCAAATCTTTTGATAAAAGGCAAAGCAGCATTATCCAGTATCCAGCACCAGCATCTGTGTTCATCCGACAAAAACAATCAGGTGCTATTTTTCTAAAACTCTTACTTGGTATAATTAAATATCATCAAAAGATTTTTTCAACGTATGCTATTGTATACACAGGTCGATTAACTCATGGCCACGTTATGAACCGGCCTCGTGCGCCGGCGTCGGAGGCGATGTATGCATCTGCACCGCCCGTGCCGGGTGTTTAAGGACCGGGAGAATAACCCGGAGGGTTTCTGCTTGGATCGCCGGGACCATATTGAGTCGCCGACCTGCCTAAACCATTTCTGTTGCGATGAACGGATCATCCGTTGTCCGAACAAAAAACATCAGGTGATATCCGTCCGGTTTGTTTTCATAGCACATATTAATTTTTGTGTGAACAATTACTTTGGTGGGTGATATTTTTTTGATACAGGACGATTGTTCACTACATCAACACAACGTGGTTGACTTGCCCATCCACGCGGCTTACCGTGCCGGCGATCGATTCGCCCATCCGGACCGGCTTACAACACCACGGTCGGCTCATCTGTCTGTGCCGCCTCTGATGCAACGGTCGTCTTTACCATCCGTCTCTCGCGGGTTGGTCTATATAAACACACTGGGCCGCACCTGTATGCATGAGCTGTTTATTGAATATGAGCGAGTCACTGCTTGGGAAGCCCGGTTTTCTTCCAACAAATTGGAGGCAAATTATCATGTATTATCAGCCGTTGTCTGCACTGGATGGTTCAATGGGCAGGCGCACAAGTCGATGCCACTACAGTTTGGTTAACTTCAAAACATCCAGTTGGAAGGAACCATTGGCTGAGTTGCTGACACGGCTCATACGGGATCATTCATAACCCGCCGTAGTCACTTCAACCTTCTGTGGAATCACATCACGCTATCAATACCAATGATATACACCTTATGCTATTGACAATATGGAGAATCTCAAAGCCAACTCCTCGAGTCGTCTTAAGACTCGGGGGCTACAATGATATGACTCGGCAGCATTGGTCGGTTTCAATGCATTCAAGAACTCCGGGTCATTGGAGGGAAAAATAACCCGGTCCCGGAGGCTACCGCCATATTGGTAAAAAGTTTAAAGGCCGTCAGAAAATTTCCGGCTTAAAAAGAAGGATTCCGGTTTATATCCGGCTCAAGAGACTTGACATCTCCCACAAAGCACAGAAGCTCTTAAAATAGCCGGTTTAAGATCCGGTTCAAGGGAAATTTATCTGCCACAAAGTTTTGAAGCTCTCAAATCCGGTTCAAAATCCGGTTCTAGGTAAATTTGTTTATCATAAAACTTTGAAACTCTCAATATCCGGTTTTTTCTGGTTCAAAAAGAATTTATCTCTTGCAAAAGTTCGAGTTCTCGGGAAAAATTAAAGGGACCAATGAGAGTCTGTTGCAAAGCACAACTCAAATATAGGTACCCTACTTTAATGACCATTGGGAGCTGATCGTATTCGAATTTAGCTTAACCCTTTTGGTGTGACCCTGATCGTATTCGAATCAGAGTCGTTAAATATTCTCATGATCACTAGGGGGCTTCCTGTTCAAACATAGGTCGTATTCGAACCAAAGAGAACATAGTTGTCGATACCCTTTTGATCGGCACACAGCCGAGCTCATTGGGGAGTTTCTTGGTCATATTTGAACCATAGCTCAACACCCTTTGAGAACCGACGTGGATCGTATTCGAATCAGCGTCGATAAACAACTCCCAAGGTCATTTGGGGGCTTCCTGTTCAAACATAGGTCGTATTCGAACCAAAGAGAACATAGCTGTCGGTACCCTCTTGATCGGCAACGCCAAAGCCACTGGGGGCTATATGATCGTATTCGAATCTTAGCTTAACCCTTTTGGGACAGTTTTCTGATCGTATTCGAATCAGAAGCCTCAAAAAATTTTGAAGTCTCTCTTTTGCAAACAATTTTTGGATTTTATTTAAAGCTCTTTTTCATATCTAAAGTGTATATGCGTGGTTGTTATTTAACCCGGCTTGATTTTCAATGATAAATCGCCAGCTTATGACAATCATCATCTATGTGGAAGCATTGGCTTCTAAGGATTGGGTTATCACCCTTACTGCACAGGTCATATAAACCGGCAGTACAAATTCAATATCACAGTGGTTATATCTAAGATATTATGACCCGCCCTGCGGTAAACTGCCAAGGGATTTTGTGATCTACTTGTGTGCAGGATAAGACTACATTTGGGTGGTTACCCGTCCTGGCTTTTGACGTTAAGTCGCCAGGGCATATGTTGTTTAATCTCTGTGCAGGATTTACAGAGCTATGACTTACATAATTGATTAAGTTCAAGCCCATCATCAAAGATTGAAATTGGTGTCTCAAAAGGGTTATCAATTCTTGATTTTCTCAAAGGCTATAAGCCGCCAGGTTATAAAAATTCCGGTTTACAATGGAGGCGTATTAAATTGCCATCGGCCAACAGCCGCCGGATATTTAAACTCCGGGTTTACTTATCAACAGATGAGGTATTCAAAGTCGCTTTGGCACAATGGCTATTATTTTATCAATGGATATAATTTATTCTACAATGGAAGGAATAGTCCCGAGTCGCTGCAGGCTTACGACCCGGCACTTGGGGGCTACATTATTTACATTGAGATCACATCAAATATGCAAGTCCCATGTCACTGCCAGCATGCACCATGGCACTTGGGGGCTAATGTAAGGACATTTTTTGCTCAACTTATTGAAGACCCGACTCATCACATCGTAATGAGCCGGCCCTTGGGGGCTACCAATTGCTCCTGTTAAAATTCAAGATACACAAGCCTTATTACATTATATTGAAGGATCCACTGCTCAGTTGGTAAAGCACAGAGCTATTAACCTTGTGGACGTGGGTTCAAGCCCCATGGTGGAGATTACATCATATACTGTTATTATCAATGATCATATTTACAAAGTCCCTGCTCATTATTGCATAATGACCCGGCCCTTGGGGGCTACAGGTATTATATTATTATCGAAGAAATATTTTCAAATTCTTTGTTTTGAGCAAACCAGATTGACCCGGCGTCACCAATCATTATGACCCTGTGACTACAACCCGGCGTCATCAATAAACATGAACCGGCGTTGGCAACAATTATGACCCGGCATCATCAGTCTTTTATAACCCGGAGATTTTGGAAATTATAACTCGGCAAGATCTATATCTTTAAGCCGGTTGAAAACCAGATGAGTATTTTAAGACCTATATTTTAAGCCGGCGCTTTGGAAGCTGACTCAAGTGGATTATTTCTTACAATATTTCTCTACAAGAGACCAATGCCAGCAAATTGACTCTGAAGCTGGCCTATTGACCCGGATTTTTCAAAAGAAGTGCTCGGATTTTTTGCATTGGCAAGGTTTGGACATATCTGTTAAAAGAGATTTGCTATAAGATCTTGAGTATGCATCCAGGAGGAAATGACAAGGACTTAAAGATGATCAGGTGCCGGTTCACGAAAATATTTAACCCGGAACACAACCTATCAAGTTTGTTCTTGTGTTTATTTTACAGGATCAGTTTAACATGGACAAATCCAAATTAAACTGGGGGCTAATGTCGGGGATATACCCCGCGGTATGACCCGGCCGGAAGTATGGCCCGGCCGGACCTGGCGCTTCATCGTGACCCGCTGGATGATTGGCGACTCATAGGTCTGGCGGTTCACTGGTGTGACAACTCACGAGCCTGGCGACTTAATGATGGCCCCGACGGCGGGTCAGACAGAAGAGTAGGCCCAAAGCCCAGAAGGCCGGCTCATGTTATGGTGGGCCGGTTTATGATGAAAGGCATAAAGAATATTCTCCTACCAAGGAAGCGAGACCCGGACTTGTATTCAACTTGTAAGAAAAGATAGACTAGTCCTAGTCCTACTAGGACTCCACATGTAACCCGCCCCTCTAACTTATATAAGGAGGGGCAGGGCACCCCAAAGAGGGACAGGCAACAAGAAACAATATCTAGGGTTAGACACAAAGAGGCGGCCAAGCCGGCGACTCTCCCGTGATCATAATGAGACCTAGCCTCAAACAGCATGTAGGGTTGTTACCGGGTGATGTTTCCCGGGGCCCGAAGCTGTCTAAATCCTTGTCTTGTGTTGCGTCTCTCGATTCCGCTCAACCCCTCTCAAGCTACCACATAGATGCGTTGGCCTCGCGACTATGTCCTGACACTAAGGACATCTGCCGTGACAATTCCACGACAAACTCCGTGGTGGATAAATTCCGGCCAAACATACCAGGTGAAATTTGTCCAGTCAATTTTTATGCACACATTTTTTTTCTTTAAAAAAGAAGAACTACTCTGGCCTACAATATTTTTAATGCAGGACGGCTATTAAAAGAAAAAAGGATGGTATTACATCGCGGAGGCATGTTCGGTTGTCCTGCGCAGCTTCACGGACACGCGTATCGCGGTCCGGTTTACATCAACGCGCCGGCCGACTCGCCCATCCGCACCACCTTACAACGCCACGGACGACTTGCCCGTCCGCCCTCGCCGCCGGTTCATGTGTCCGCGCCAGTTTACAACGCGGAGGACAACTTGCTCGTCCGCACCGGCTTACAACGTCGCGGCCGGCTCATCTGTCTGCTCCCGCGGCCGAATCGGCCATGATTGATTTCAGCTTCACCATGATGATCATCAACTCCGCGGTGGATAATTTCTGGCCTGACATATCAGGTGCAATCAATCCAGTAAATTTCTATATATTATATATTTTTTTTTAAAAGAGCAATTACTCTGGCTTGCGATGTTTTTGATGTAGGACAATTGTTCACTACATCAACACGACATGGTTGACTCGCCCATCCGCGTGGCTTACCGCGTCGGCGATCGACTCACCCGACCACACCGGTTTACAACGTCGTGACCAACTCATCTGTCTGTACCACCTCTGATGCTACGGTTGTTTTTACCATCTGTCTCTCACGGCCTGGTCTATATCAACATACCGGGCCACACCCGTCTGCATGAGCTGATTATTGAGTATGAGCAAGTCACTGCTTGGGAAGCCCGGTTTTTCTTCCAACAAAATTGGAGGCAAATTATCATGTATTATCAGCCGCCGTTAGCGCTGGATGGTTCAAATGGGCAGGCGCTTGTCACATCCCTAGCTTCTCGTATTGCACTAGGCTAGCTTCAGGTGTGCATCATGTTTGAATTTTGCAGAAAATTGAAATGGGGATTGCATAAACCCTAGCATCAAAGGAATTCACTAGGCTCAACTAAAATATTCTCAGTGTTTCCAAATGGCTTTCAAAAATGTTCATCATTTCTGGAAAATGTTGGAAACAATAACCAGAGGTGCTGCACATTTTTCCATGACATATTTGGGCTCTGGATTAAATCATACTCTATTTGCATTTGGGCATTTAAATGCTATTAAATATTTTAAATGCTCAAATAATCATAAACTAAAATGTTTACTGTAGGATATATTCCCAACAGTGATCATGAGTAGTTTCATGATTTTTGGAAGTGTCTAAGTATTTTTTAATAAAGCCAAAACAATTGCAGAAAATAGAAAACAGAAAACAATAGAAAGGTGAGAGAGAGGAACCTCACCTGGGCTTACCTGGCGGCCCAAGTGGCCGGCCCAGCCCACCACCGCAGCCCCTCTGTCGCCTTCCGCCTCGCGCCAGTAGGCAGGGGCGCGTGCCCGGCGCGGGCAGCCACACGCCGGCCACCTCCTCCCTGCCTGGCTGCCTCCTCCTCCCCCTGGACGTCTCTCGCAGCGCCACGCCACCCCCTGGAACTCTCTCACTCTCTGCTCTCTCCCTCGCCCTCTGCTCCCTCTCCCGAGCACACCCGAGCGGAGCTCGTCGTCGCCGACGCAAATTACCGCGGCCACCGTCCATCCCGTGCCTCCCCGATGGGTCCAGAGGAACCGCCATCGCCTTCTGCGTCGTCAACACCAACCCATTCGACCGCGGGAGCCCTCTAGCGTCTTCCCCGAGCTCATCCCCAACCTTCGGCCGCCGGCAACCTCACCGGCGATTCGCCGCCGTCTCCGCCTCCCCGAGCACGCTGAGCTACTCATCGACCTCACTGTGAGCTCCTGTTGCTTCCTCCTCGCTCTCCCCCTCTGTTCTCGTCCCCTAGCCCCGTCTTCCGACCGAGCCCGAGAGCTCACCGCCGCCGGCCATGACGCCGCCGTGGCCACTATCACCTAGAGCTGCAACCGAGCACATAGCTGTGCTCAGCGCAACGCCCGAAGCCCAAACCCCCCTCCAGCTGCTCCTGCCGTGCTTCGCAACACCGAAACCGCCGAGAACCGAACTCCGGCCGCCGCATTCGTGCTCGCCGCCGTCGACTCAGACCACCCCAGCTCCTCCCGCTTGGCCTACTAGATGTGCGCGAGCCCCAGCTACGCGTAGGACCAAACCGCGGTCGATTTGGTCGACCGTGGGCAAATCCCGAGCCCCTCCGCCGTCCCGGGTTTCACCGGCGACGAGCCGTGGACCAAGTCCGGCGGGTCTGACCCTGCTTGACCGGGGTTTGACTTCCCCCCTGACCCATTGACGTGTGGGGCCAGCCCCTGTTAAAAGTTAGTTTAGTTTAAACCTAAACTTAATTAGGCACTGAGAGACTGACACGCGGGACCCACTGGTCAGGTTTGACCTGGACCAGTTGCTGTTGACCAGCTGACGTCACAGCGACGCCGTGCTGACGCAATTAATCCTTTTCTGGATTTAAAATAACTCAGGAATTCCAGAAAATAGTATAAACTTCTAAAAATCATATAAAATCAACCGTAGCTCAGAATGAAATAAATTATATATGAAAAATTATTAGAAAAATCCAATCTATCCATCTGCACTGGTTTCATGCATGTTAGAGCAACTTAACCTTGCTGTTTAGGACAAATCATATAAGTGGCATTTAAGAAAGCACATATGGAGTTTGAATTTGACCCTAGTGTTCAAACCAACTCCATTTAACTTGCTGCTAGTTGCATTAGCTCAAATCACAACATATTGCCATGTCATGATCATGCATCATGTTGTGCATTGCATTGATTGTATTTCTTCTCTGTTGCCGGTATTTGTCCCCTCTCGGTAGACGTTGCTTCGACGATGCGATCGATGACACCGATGAAGAGCTATGCTATCTTCAGAAGTGCCAGGCAAGCAAAACCCCCTTTTTCATTCCGATACAATCCCACTCTCTCGCTCCTGCTCTCTTTTACTGCATTAGGACAACAACGATCTATCTGTTACTTGCTGCGGTAGCTGAACCCCTTTATCCTCTGCATGACCTGTCATTGCCACAGTAAATAGATGAAACCCACTAGCATGAGTAGGAGTTGTTTGAGCCCTGATGTGCCTACTCATTCATGTTTGTTTGTCATGCCTGCTATTGCTTAGAGTTGTGTCAGGTCTGATTCATCGGGAATGAATTGGAAAGTTGTGAACATGTCCTACTGTGTGAGAGCTAAGTGTGTGAACACGATTTGGTAAAGGTAGCGGTGAGAGGCCATGTAGGAGTACATGGTGGGTTGTCTCATTGAAACCGTCCTCAGGAACTGAGTTCTGTGTTTGTGATCCATGAACAGTTACTACCACACATTGGGCTCCGGGCGCTCCAAGCTCTCTCGACTTATTAATCAACCTGATCTCTGTCCAGGAGTTGCAACTAGTTTCTGGTGTTTGTAGGTAGTGTTAGTAGTCTACCAAGTGGCACCCGGTACAGGTGGGCTTGGGACAGACTAGGCACACGTGGCCTGGTGTACCGAGTGGCACCCGGATGGTGGGCTCGGGAACCCTGCACACATCGTTTGGGGCCGTGAGCGACACCCCGGCCGGATCTCCTTGCGGATGGAACCCGAATAGGCGATAAACCTGGACTAGAGACTTGTGTGGTTAGTCAGGTCGTGGCCGACTCCCTCGCCAGGCTTCTGCTTGAAGGTTGCCGAGGTACACGACGTGTACATGGTGGTAAGTGGCGAGAGCGTGTGTGACGAAGTACACCCCTGCAGGGTTAACATCATCTATTCGAATAGCCGTGTCCGCGGTAAAGGACTTCTGGGTTGCCTATAACAGTTCATAGACAAGTGAAAGTGGATACTCTAAAATGCGCAAGATAAGCGTGAGTGCTATGGATTGCGTTCTCGTAGGGAGACGGGAGCGGATCCATAGTGGAGTATTGATATGGTGAATTTGTGGACTCGTGTGCGCCACCTCAAAAGAGTTACTTGCAGTCGTAGTTCAGGATAGCCACCGAGTCAAAGCTGGCTTGCTGCAGTTAAACTCCACTACCCCCTTTTGTTGATACCGATGCATATGTAGATAGTTCTGATGTAAGTCTTGCTGGGTACATTTGTACTCACGTTTGCTTATTTTATGTTTTGCAGAGAGACGTCAGTCTCGCTAGTAGTTCCGTGTGGTCTTCGACGTTTAGCTTGATACCTCAGCTACGATCTTGTGCCCTCGGCAGGATCTAGTAAATAGTCAGGCTTCTCAGCCTTTTTCATTTGTAGATGTCTGTACTCAGACATGTTAAGCTTCCGCATGTGCTTTGACTTGTATGCTCTGAATGTTGGGTCATGAGACCCATGTTTGTAATATCTGGCTCTTCGGAGCCTAATGAATAAATACTCTGAGTCGTAGAGTCTTGTTGTGATGCCATGTTGTATTTGCACATATCAAGCATATTGTGTGTATGATTGAAATGCTTGGTATGTGTGGGATCCGACAACCTAGTTGTCTATCCTTAGCAGCCTCTCTTATGGGGAAATGTAGTCTAGTGCCTCCTTGAGCCATAGTAGTCCGCTACAGCCCGGTTCACCGGAGTCCTGCTAGCCCAGCACTACTGCTCTGGGCACTTGACTGGCCGGCATGTGATTCATATCGTTCCTGTGTCTGTCCCCTCGGGGAAATGTCACGCGGTGACATCCGGAGTCCTGCCTAGCCTGCTACAGCCCGGGTTCCCGGAGTCCTGTTAGCCCAGTGCTACAGCCCGGATTCGCACGTTGCTGACCGACACGTTCGATGTTGATTCATGTATGCCTGTCCCCATACGTTAGTGCCGCTTTGGGTTCACGACTAGCCATGTCGGCCCGGGTTCTCTGTCATATGGATGCTAGCGACATTGTCATATACGCGAGCCAAAAGGCGCAAACGGTCCCGGGCCATGGTAAGGCGACACCCATGGAAGTACCGTGCGTGAGGCCGCAAAGTGATATGAGGTGTTACAGGCTAGATCGGTGTGACTTGGGATCGGGGTCCCGACAGCGTTGGTATCAGAGCCTGACTGCCTGTAGGATTACCAAGCCAAACTGGTCGAAGTTGAGTCTAGAAATGCTTTAGTTATATAAGGGAATTGATTGTGGAAGGGAACGTAAGGCTCTCTTTACTCCTTTACCTTATGCCCTTCTGATCTGAGTCACCCTCTTCTCTTCTACGGGGATTAAGAACTAGGCTTCTCATCTTTCTATCAGGATCACGTGTTACTAATCCGTAGACTCGTAGGATTGTTGGTCTGAAGCCTCAGTTCAGTTTCTACTACTTCCGTGTGTTGATAGCTGATCTCGGAGCCTTGATCTTATGATGTTGAGTGGTTATGCCACCAATTTGTAGGGTGTCTCAAATCTTTTGAGCATCTAGAGCCGTTATGTTGTCCGAGTCATCCCAGGTTTCTAAACAATCTGATGCATTTGCAAAATCCTTTCCCTCTGTTTTTGCGTCCCTTTGGGCCAGATTAACCACACTAATCGTTGAGTTGAGGTACTCTGTTGCCTTGGTATATATGTTGGAGTTATTATTACGACCCTAGGTGTCTTAGAGGATCACCTAGTAATCTAGCCATGTTTTGTGTTCCCGGTGTGATGATTCTGGCCATTATTCTCGAAAGCATCCCGTGATGCCATTTAGTAGTAGGTATTCTATTTCTGGGTTCTTGAACCCAAGATTCACTCTACTTACCTCGTGTTGATAGTGTTGCTAGTTCCTTTAGGATATTAGTAACCTTTGTGATAGTCTTCGAGGTCCGTGGTATCTCATTCTTCCAATACCATGAACCATTATGGCAGAAGTTCTTTTAACCAAAAGATCACAACCAGGGCGCTCTTGAGGAGTACCCCATTCATATTGTGACTCTGCCAGTCCTCCCTCCACTGCATGGATTATCCGGAAGAAATATGGTGAACTTGTTCGACATACTAATCCATGCATCCGCAACTCAGAAAATCATATGTTCTTTTGGGTTGTCCCTCTTTAGCTGTATTCCGACCTTCATCTATCAATTGATAGTCAAGGGTATGTGTGCGATCGTGTTATCGATGCCTATTATTCTTGTGGTCTGTCAAGCCGTTCTATTCAGAATGACTAGGAGAAACTAACTCCAGAACCTCATCCATATCTAGGATCGGGTCAAAGCAATTGTATTCTGCAGACCAAAATGCCAATCCAGCTTTTGTTCTATTCTACCTACGAGTATTACCCTCTTTATGTCAGGAATCTCATGAGGATTGCACCAACCCTTATGAATTCTTGTTGCAGTGATACTTCTGGCCATCGTTATTCATTCCTCGGTCTCCGTGTTATTGTAACCGGAATACTGACAAGTGAATCGTGGTGTGTGAAATCTATAATCCTAGCAACTCCGTTGCTTGGTAGTTAAAGGACAATAATTTCATCCTTAGCGTGTTGGTTATTGAATCACCATCCTGAGGTTGATCGTGCTACCTAGTCCATATTCCCGGTGTACTTTTCGATCAATGAGTTAGGATAGTGTCAGTCCTTGCTTATTCGGTCATATCGTCTTGCCCTGAAAAGCAAGATTGTTCTCGATCCTAATAACATGTCGGTGGATCGCGATTTTCCAAATATCTTCTTGGAAGTACCACCAGGTTGTCCCTGACCGATATGTTGAGTTGTGAACAAGTTGGTTTTCCAATAAACCACCCCTTCTCCAAGAAT
Organism: Triticum aestivum; assembly: GCF_018294505.1. Lineage (NCBI taxonomy): Eukaryota > Viridiplantae > Streptophyta > Magnoliopsida > Poales > Poaceae > Triticum > Triticum aestivum. Next base: position 290,030,479 of record NC_057814.1, on the reverse strand, counting down.
CTGTGTTGGATACCCCTGAGCTAGTTGGTCAAGCTAAACAACAACTTGGAGAGTTGGAAGATAAAAGGTTGTCTAACTTAGTTCATTTCCAAAGGGATATCTTGTGTCTGTGTGTGTGTTGAAGAAAGATGATATCTTCATTGATTGATCCCTGTGATCAGTTGTTGGATCTATTGTCTTGTCCAAACTTTGATTTGAGTATGGGCTATCGTCAAATCAAATCAGAGCCAATGGTGTTCGTAATGTTGTCTTACTCGTGGTTGATCCCTCGAGCATACACCATTATATTCTTTGGATCTGACCAATGCTATCACTTGTTCACATAATCATGGAATTCCATCTCCATGGAAACCTGGATGAATTGTTGTTGAGCCCATCAGCAACACTGCTACCTTCTCCATGACTCGTGTTGAACATCCAGCTAGTATTGGAAACTTTATAAGCATTATCTTCGTGTTCCGTTCATGAAGCATATGTTTGGATGAAAGTAGTGACTTCCTCTAATTCACGTGCATCTGATGCAAGTTGCCGTCGTGGATTTGAGAAAGTCAATGTTGCCTCTTTTGGAATCATCCCAAGTCAGTTATGCATGTGCGAAGTATTCCGTGGTCTGTTAGACTGATCATCTTCATTCCATATGAATTCTCTAGCACACTAAGCCACTGATTGATTTGTTCAAGGAAAAGGAGTTGCTGTGCAAATCCTAGTTCATGCACAAGGCTTCGATATCCTCGTTGATGGTTCCCCACCTGAACTCGGTAGTGTTTTATTATAAGACTACTACGTGGTCATGCTTGTCTGGGACAGTGTGTTCACATGTATGTAGCAGAACTAGCTCATGTTTGGGAGCTTGCTACCGTAGCTCATTTCCCGAGAATCTCGCAACGTCATCTCGTCGATTTGTGTTGCAAACCTTCATTTTCTTCTAGGCTTGATGAGTCTGGAATATCCCGACACCAACCAGATCTGAATCTCAGGCAGATGTGATGGTTGAACGTTTCCCAAGAACTATACTAATGGTCTCTCTGTTACCGGTAAGTGGATGTCGTGGCCAACACACCCAGCCGGAAGACCTATTATTGTAGTATCTTGATTGAGAAAGTTGGCCACCTCCCCATAAGGATTTCGTAGGATTTGCTCCCTAGTTGTTCCTTATGGATCCTTTGCATTCCGAAGTCCGACCACTACTTGATGGCTATGTTGATGCTTTAAGCATGACCGTAGTAACCAGTACATCAAGGAGAACATTAGAAGCGGAGTGCCAAATGTCTCTCGGTCGATCATCCAGATTTTGCTCCCTTGGCTTCGCTAAGGTGAAATCTGAGAAAGTGTCCTCCTCCTTTGCACCTGCATCCTCCATCACCGTTCATTATGGTAGTATGATGTGTTGCCAGGATCCTCGGCACGGATGTTGGTAAAACCTTGATGAATATGGAAATGCTCAAGTTCTTGAGAGCACTCGCAAGCATTAGGTGTCATCGTCAGCACTAACTGGGATTGGCCCCAATCTCCTCGGTTATGTTATAACCTTTCCAATAGTGGAATCACTCTCTACTGTTGGGTTTCTCCCCAGTTACTAGAATCATTCCCATCATTTGTATTTTGTTCCCAGCTTGCACCGCCATTGTGCCATCCTTCGTACTCCACCAAACGATTGTTGCGTTTTGCCTTGGGCTGGTATAAAGAGTTTCAATGATCTCTGAATCAAAAGTAATTCTTTTTGCCACTTAAGGGAAGAATTCTACGAGTCACCTTTCCCTAAGGTGCCCCGTTATGGAGTCATGGCAATTAACTCCCCGCTGCCTTGGAACCCTTGCACCATATTATCTAAGCGTGGATTGTTGCCCACCAAATCAAACCTCATCGTTTGTTCTTCATCCCTCTCTTGATGTATGTGTTGAGTCTCAGCTCAAGAGATGTTTCAACGTCTCACTCCATGAGTTGATCGTGAGTTGCTCGATCTTCAAGGAGACCGATTTCTATAGAGTTTCCCTTGTCGTCATAGTGTCGGATGAAGATCTCGAAAGCAAAGACGTCAACGTTAATTGAAGCAACGGATCAACATCTTCGCGAAGAGCAATTGGATCATGAAGATCGTGTTAGCTTTGTGTACCCTCTGTCTTCTTACCTCACGTCTTGAATCTCGGGACGAGATTCTTGTTTTAGTGGGGGTGAGTTGTCACATCCCTAGCTTCTCGTATTGCACTAGGCTAGCTTCAGGTGTGCATCATGTTTGAATTTTGCAGAAAATTGATATGGGGATTGCATAAACCCTAGCATCAAAGGAATTCACTAGGCTCAACTAAAATATTCTCAGTGTTTCCAAATGGCTTTCAAAAATGTTCATCATTTCTGGAAAATGTTGGAAACAATAACCAGAGGTGCTGCACATTTTTCCATGACATATTTGGGCTCTGGATTAAATCATACTCTATTTGCATTTGGGCATTTAAATGCTATTAAATATTTTAAATGCTCAAATAATCATAAACTAAAATGTTTACTGTAGGATATATTCCCAACAGTGATCATGAGTAGTTTCATGATTTTTGGAAGTGTCTAAGTATTTTTTAATAAAGCCAAAACAATTGCAGAAAATAGAAAACAGAAAACAATAGAAAGGTGAGAGAGAGGAACCTCACCTGGGCTTACCTGGCGGCCCAAGTGGCCGGCCCAGCCCACCACCGCAGCCCCTCTGTCGCCTTCCGCCTCGCGCCAGTAGGCAGGGGCGCGTGCCCGGCGCGGGCAGCCACACGCCGGCCACCTCCTCCCTGCCTGGCTGCCTCCTCCTCCCCCTGGACGTCTCTCGCAGCGCCACGCCACCCCCTGGAACTCTCTCACTCTCTGCTCTCTCCCTCGCCCTCTGCTCCCTCTCCCGAGCACACCCGAGCGGAGCTCGTCGTTGCCGACGCCAATTACCGCGGCCACCGTCCATCCCGTGCCTCCCCGATGGGTCCAGAGGAACCGCCATCGCCTTCTGCGTCGTCAACACCAACCCATTCGACCGCGGGAGCCCTCTAGCGTCTTCCCCGAGCTCATCCCCAACCTTCGGCCGCCGGCAACCTCACCGGCGATTCGCCGTCTCCGTCTCCCCGAGCACGCTGAGCTACTCATCGACCTCACTGTGAGCCCCTGTTGCTTCCTCCTCGCTCTCCCCCTCTGTTCTCGTCCCCTAGCCCCGTCTTCCGACCGAGCCCGAGAGCTCACCGCCGCCGGCCATGACGCCGCCGTGGCCACTATCACCTAGAGCTGCAACCGAGCACATAGCTGTGCTCAGCGCAACGCCCGAAGCCCAAACCCCCCTCCAGCTGCTCCTGCCGTGCTTCGCAACACCGAAACCGCCGAGAACCGAACTCCGGCCGCCGCATTCGTGCTCGCCGCCGTCGACTCAGACCACCCCAGCTCCTCCCGCTTGGCCTACTAGATGTGCGCGAGCCCCAGCTACGCGTAGGACCAAACCGCGGTCGATTTGGTCGACCGTGGGCAAATCCCGAGCCCCTCCGCCGTCCCGGGTTTCACCGGCGACGAGCCGTGGACCAAGTCCGGCGGGTCTGACCCTGCTTGACCGGGGTTTGACTTCCCCCCTGACCCACTGACGTGTGGGGCCAGCCCCTGTTAAAAGTTAGTTTAGTTTAAACCTAAACTTAATTAGGCACTGAGAGACTGACACGCGGGACCCACTGGTCAGGTTTGACCTGGACCAGTTGCTGTTGACCAGCTGACGTCACAGCGACGCAGTGCTGACGCAATTAATCCTTTTCTGGATTTAAAATAACTCAGGAATTCCAGAAAATAGTATAAACTTCTAAAAATCATATAAAATCAACCGTAGCTCAGAATGAAATAAATTATATATGAAAAATTATCAGAAAAATGCAATCTATCCATCTGTATCATTTTCATGCATGTCAAACTAAGTTATACCTGCGGTATGGGTGAAAACATGATAATGCACTATTTGAATTCATAGTTTGAATTTGAATTTGAACCTTGAGTTCAAATCAACCCAAACCTTTCTGTTGCTAGTTGCATTAGGCCAAATCACGTCATATTGCCATGTCATGATCATGCATCATATTGTGCATTGCATTGATTGTGTTCTTCCTTGTTTGCCGGTGATTGTCCCCTCTCGATAGCCGTGATTCCGACGTTGTGATCGTTGACACTAATGAAGACTCAATGCTATCTTCAGAAGTGCCAGGCAAGCATAACCCCCTTGTTCATTCCGATACAATCCCATTCTCTCGCTCCTGCTCTCTTCTACTGCATTAGGACAACAACGATTCAACTGTTACATGCTGCGGTAGTTGAACCCCTTTTCCTCTGCATGACCTGTCATTGCCACAGTAAATAGATGAAACCCACTAGCATGAGTAGGAGTTGTTTGAGCCCTGATGTGCCTACTCATTCATGCTTGTTTGTCATGCCTGCTACTGCTTAGAGTTGAGTCGGGTCTGATTCGTCGGGGATGAATTGGAATGGTGATGAACATGTCCTACTGTGTGTGAGCTAAGTGTGTGAACACGATTTGGTAAAGGTAGCGGTGAGAGGCCATGTAGGAGTACATGGTGGGTTGTCTCATTGAAGCCGTCCTCAGGAACTGAGTTCTGTGTTTGTGATCCATGATACAGTTACTACCACGCATTGGGCCCGAAACCAATGGACCCTCTCGGCTTCTTAATCACCCTTGTCCTCTGTCCAGGAGTTGCAAGTAGTTTCTGGTGTTTGTAGTATGCTGGAGGCCGTGGACAGCGCTGACCGAGGGGTGGGCTGTGATGCGGTAGGCACGTGGCACGGTGTACCGGGCGCCCGTTTGGTGTCTCGGGAACCCTGCACACATCGTTCGGGGCCGTATGTGGAAACCTCGGCCGGACTCCCTGCGGATGGAACCTGAATAGGCGATAAACCTGGACTAGAGACTTGAGTGTTTAGGTAGGCTGTGGCCGACTCCCTCGCCAGGCTTCCGCTTGAAGGTTGCCGAGGTACACGACGTGTACATGGTGGTAAGTGGCGAGAGCGTGTGTGACGAAGTACACCCCTGCAGGGTTAATATGATCTATTCGAATAGCCGTGTCCGCGGAAATGGACTTCTGGGTTGCCTATAACAGTTCATAGACAAGTGAAAGTGGATACCCTAAAATGCGCAAGATAAGCGTGAGTGCTATGGATGGCGTTCTCGTAGGGAGACGGGAGCGGATCCATAGTGGAGTATTGATATGGTGAATTTGTGGACTCGTGTGCGCCACCTCAAAAGAGTTACTTGCAGTCGTAGTTCAGGATAGCCACCGAGTCAAAGCTGGCTTGCTGCAGTTAAACTCCACTACCCCCTTTTGTTGATACCGATGCATATGTAGATAGTTCTGATGTAAGTCTTGCTGGGTACATTTGTACTCACGTTTGCTTATTTTATGTTTTGCAGAGAGACGTCAGTCTCGCTAGTAGTTCCGTGTGGTCTTCGACGTTTAGCTTGATACCTCAGCTACGATCTTGTGCCCTCGGCAGGATCTAGTAAATAGTCAGGCTTCTCAGCCTTTTTCATTTGTAGATGTCTGTACTCAGACATGTTAAGCTTCCGCATGTGCTTTGACTTGTATGCTCTGAATGTTGGGTCATGAGACCCATGTTTGTAATATCTGGCTCTTCGGAGCCTAATGAATAAATACTCTGAGTCGTAGAGTCTTGTTGTGATGCCATGTTGTATTTGCACATATCGAGCATATTGTGTGTATGATTGAAATGCTTGGTATGTGTGGGATCCGACAACCTAGTTGTCTATCCTTAGCAGCCTCTCTTATGGGGAAATGTAGTCTAGTGCCTCCTTGAGCCATAGTAGTCCGCTACAGCCCGGTTCACCGGAGTCCTGCTAGCCCAGCACTACTGCTCTGGGCACTTGACTGGCCGGCATGTGATTCATATCGTTCCTGTGTCTGTCCCCTCGGGGAAATGTCACGCGGTGACATCCGGAGTCCTGCCTAGCCTGCTACAGCCCGGGTTCCCGGAGTCCTGTTAGCCCAGTGCTACAGCCCGGATTCGCACGTTGCTGACCGACACGTTCGATGTTGATTCATGTATGCCTGTCCCCATACGTTAGTGCCGCTTTGGGTTCACGACTAGCCATGTCGGCCCGGGTTCTCTGTCATATGGATGCTAGCGACATTGTCATATACGCGAGCCAAAAGGCGCAAACGGTCCCGGGCCATGGTAAGGCGACACCCGTGGAAGTACCGTGCGTGAGGCCGCAAAGTGATATGAGGTGTTACAGGCTAGATCGGTGTGACTTGGGATCGGGGTCCCGACAGCGTTGGTATCAGAGCCTGACTGCCTGTAGGATTACAAAGCCAAACTGGTCGAAGTTGAGTCTAGAAATGCTTTAGTTATATAAGGGAATTGATTGTGGAAGGGAACGTAAGGCTCTCTTTACTCCTTTACCTTATGCCCTTCTGATCTGAGTCACCCTCTTCTCTTCTACGGGGATTAAGAACTAGGCTTCTCATCTTTCTATCAGGGTCACGTGTTACTAATCTGTAGACTCGTAGGATTGTTGGTCTGAAGCCTCAGTTCAGTTTCTACTACTTTCGTGTGTTGATAGCTGATCTCGGAGCCTTGATCTTATGATGTTGAGTGGTTATGCCACCAATTTGTAGGGTGTCTCAAATCTTTTGAGCATCTAGAGCCGTTATGTTGTCCGAGTCATCCCAGGTTTCTAAACAATCTGATGCATTTGCAAAATCCTTTCCCTCTGTTTTTGCGTCCCTTTGGGCCAGATTAACCACACTAATCGTTGAGTTGAGGTACTCTGTTGCCTTGGTATATATGTTGGAGTTATTATTACGACCCTAGGTGTCTTAGAGGATCACCTAGTAATCTAGCCATGTTTTGTGTTCCCGGTGTGATGATTCTGGCCATTATTCTCGAAAGCATCCCGTGATGCCATTTAGTAGTAGGTATTCTATTTCTGGGTTCTTGAACCCAAGATTCACTCTACTTACCTCGTGTTGATAGTGTTGCTAGTTCCTTTAGGATATTAGTAACCTTTGTGATAGTCTTCGAGGTCCGTGGTATCTCATTCTTCCAATACCATGAACCATTATGGCAGAAGTTCTTTTAACCAAAAGATCACAACCAGGGCGCTCTTGAGGAGTACCCCATTCATATTGTGACTCTGCCAGTCCTCCCTCCACTGCATGGATTATCCGGAAGAAATATGGTGAACTTGTTCGACATACTAATCCATGCATCCGCAACTCAGAAAATCATATGTTCTTTTGGGTTGTCCCTCTTTAGCTGTATTCCGACCTTCATCTATCAATTGATAGTCAAGGGTATGTGTGCGATCGTGTTATCGATGCCTATTATTCTTGTGGTCTGTCAAGCCGTTCTATTTCAGAATGACTAGGAGAAACTAACTCCAGAACCTCATCCATATCTAGGATCGGGTCAAAGCAATTGTATTCTGCAGACCAAAATGCCAATCCAGCTTTTGTTCTATTCTACCTACGAGTATTACCCTCTTTATGTCAGGAATCTCATGAGGATTGCACCAACCCTTATGAATTCTTGTTGCAGTGATACTTCTGACCATCGTTATTCATTCCTCGGTCTCCGTGTTATTGTAACCGGAATACTGACAAGTGAATCGTGGTGTGTGAAATCTATAATCCTAGCAACTCCGTTGCTTGGTAGTTAAAGGACAATAATTTCATCCTTAGCGTGTTGGTTATTGAATCACCATCCTGAGGTTGATCGTGCTACCTAGTCCATATTCCCGGTGTACTTTTCGATCAATGAGTTAGGATAGTGTAAGTCCTTGCTTATTCGGTCATATCGTCTTGCCCTGAAAAGCAAGATTGTTCTCGATCCTAATAACATGTCGGTGGATCGCGATTTTCCAAATATCTTCTTGGAAGTACCACCAGGTTGTCCCTGACCGATATGTTGAGTTTGTGAACAAGTTGGTTTTCCAATAAACCACCCCTTCTCCAAGAATCTGTGTTGGATACCCCTGAGCTAGTTGGTCAAGCTAAACAACAACTTGGAGAGTTGGAAGATAAAAGGTTGTCTAACTTAGTTCATTTCCAAAGGGATATCTTGTGTCTGTGTGTGTGTTGAAGAAAGATGATATCTTCATTGATTGATCCCTGTGATCAGTTGTTGGATCTATTGTCTTGTCCAAACTTTGATTTGAGTATGGGCTATCGTCAAATCAAATCAGAGCCAATGGTGTTTGTAATGTTGTCTTACTCGTGGTTGATCCCTCGAGCATACACCATTATATTCTTTGGATCTGACCAATGCTATCACTTGTTCACATAATCATGGAATTCCATCTCCATGGAAACCTGGATGAATTGTTGTTGAGCCCATCAGCAACACTGCTACCTTCTCCATGACTCGTGTTGAACATCCAGCTAGTATTGGAAACTTTATAAGCATTATCTTCGTGTTCCGTTCATGAAGCATATGTTTGGATGAAAGTAGTGACTTCCTCTAATTCACGTGCATCTGATGCAAGTTGCCGTCGTGGATTTGAGAAAGTCAATGTTGCCTCTTTTGGAATCATCCCAAGTCAGTTATGCATGTGCGAAGTATTCCGTGGTCTGTTAGACTGATCATCTTCATTCCATATGAATTCTCTAGCACACTAAGCCACTGATTGATTTGTTCAAGGAAAAGGAGTTGCTGTGCAAATCCTAGGTTCATGCACAAGGCTTCGATATCCTCGTTGATGGTTCCCCACCTGAACTCGGTAGTGTTTTATTATAAGACTACTACGTGGTCATGCTTGTCTGGGACAGTGTGTTCACATGTATGTAGCAGAACTAGCTCATGTTTGGGAGCTTGCTACCGTAGCTCATTTCCCGAGAATCTCGCAACGTCATCTCGTCGATTTGTGTTGCAAACCTTCATTTTCTTCTAGGCTTGATGAGTCTGGAATATCCCGACACCAACCAGATCTGAATCTCAGGCAGATGTGATGGTTGAACGTTTCCCAAGAACTATACTAATGGTCTCTCTGTTACCGGTAAGTGGATGTCGTGGCCAACACACCCAGCCGGAAGACCTATTATTGTAGTATCTTGATTGAGAAAGTTGGCCACCTCCCCATAAGGATTTCGTAGGATTTGCTCCCTAGTTGTTCCTTATGGATCCTTTGCATTCCGAAGTCCGACCACTACTTGATGGCTATGTTGATGCTTTAAGCATGACCGTAGTAACCAGTACATCAAGGAGAACATTAGAAGCGGAGTGCCAAATGTCTCTCGGTCGATCATCCAGATTTTGCTCCCTTGGCTTCGCTAAGGTGAAATCTGAGAAAGTGTCCTCCTCCTTTGCACCTGCATCCTCCATCACCGTTCATTATGGTAGTATGATGTGTTGCCAGGATCCTCGGCACGGATGTTGGTAAAACCTTGATGAATATGGAAATGCTCAAGTTCTTGAGAGCACTCGCAAGCATTAGGTGTCATCGTCAGCACTAACTGGGATTGGCCCCAATCTCCTCGGTTATGTTATAACCTTTCCAATAGTGGAATCACTCTCTACTGTTGGGTTTCTCCCCAGTTACTAGAATCATTCCCATCATTTGTATTTTGTTCCCAGCTTGCACCGCCATTGTGCCATCCTTCGTACTCCACCAAACGATTGTTGCGTTTTGCCTTGGGCTGGTATAAAGAGTTTCAATGATCTCTGAATCAAAAGTAATTCTTTTTGCCACTTAAGGGAAGAATTCTACGAGTCACCTTTCCTAAGGTGCCCCGTTATGGAGTCATGGCAATTAACTCCCCGCTGCTTTGGAACCCTTGCACCATATTATCTAAGCGTGGGATTGTTGCCCACCAAATCAAACCTCATCGTTTGTTCTTCATCCCTCTCTTGATGTATGTGTTGAGTCTCAGCTCAAGAGATGTTTCAACGTCTCACTCCATGAGTTGATCGTGAGTTGCTCGATCTTCAAGGAGACCGATTTCTATAGAGTTTCCCTTGTCGTCATAGTGTCGGATGAAGATCTCGAAAGCAAAGACGTCAACGTTAATTGAAGCAACGGATCAACATCTTCGCGAAGAGCAATTGGATCATGAAGATCGTGTTAGCTTTGTGTACCCTCTGTCTTCTTACCTCACGTCTTGAATCTCGGGACGAGATTCTTGTTTTAGTGGGGGTGAGTTGTCACATCCCTAGCTTCTCGTATTGCACTAGGCTAGCTTCAGGTGTGCATCATGTTTGAATTTTGCAAGAAAATTGATATGGGGATTGCCATAAACCCTAGCATCAAAGGAATTCACTAGGCTCAACTAAAATATTCTCAGTGTTTCCAAATGGCTTTCAAAAATGTTCATCACTCTTGGAAAATGCTGGAAACAGTAACCAGAGGTGATGCACATTTTTCCATGACATATTTGGGCTCTGGATTAAATCATACTCTATTTGCATTGGGCATTTAAATGCTATTAAATATTTGAAATGCTCAAATAATCATAAACTAAAATGTTTACTGTTGGATATATTCTAACAGTAGCCCTGATTAGTTTCATGATTTTTGGAAATGCCCTGGCATTTTTAATAAAGCCCAGAACACAATTACAGAATAGAAAACAGACAGAAATTATGGAAAGACAGAAACCTCACCTGGGCCTTACCTGGCAGAAGAGGCCCAGCCCACCAGGGGCTGAGTGGTCTTCTCCTCCTGCCAGGAGGACAGACAGGTGCGTGGCGAGCGCGCCGGACGACGCCTTGCCACCTCCTGCTTCAGCCGCACGACCCCGACCCCTCCAGACGTGCCACGGAGACGCCCCGCAGCCCCTCGCCTCTCCCCCTCACTCTCTGCTCTCTCCCTCGCCCTCTGCTCCCTCTCCCGAGCACACCCGAGCGGAGCTCGTCGTCGCCGACGCCAATTACCGCGGCCACCGTCCATCCCGTGCCTCCCCGATGGGTCCAGAGGAACCGCCATCGCCTTCTGCGTCGTCAACACCAACCCATTCGACCGCGGGAGCCCTCTAGCGTCTTCCCCGAGCTCATCCCCAACCTTCGGCCGCCGGCAACCTCACCGGCGATTCGCCGCCGTCTCCGCCTCCCCGAGCACGCTGAGCTACTCATCGACCTCACTGTGAGCCCCTGTTGCTTCCTCCTCGCTCTCCCCCTCTGTTCTCGTCCCCTAGCCCCGTCTTCCGACCGAGCCCGAGAGCTCACCGCCGCCGGCCATGACGCCGCCGTGGCCACTATCACCTAGAGCTGCAACCGAGCACATAGCTGTGCTCAGCGCAACGCCCGAAGCCCAAACCCCCCTCCAGCTGCTCCTGCCGTGCTTCGCAACACCGAAACCGCCGAGAACCAAACTCCGGCCGCCGCATTCGTGCTCGCCGCCGTCGACTCAGACCACCCCAGCTCCTCCCGCTTGGCCTACTAGATGTGCGCGAGCCCCAGCTACGCGTAGGACCAAACCGCGGTCGATTTGGTCGACCGTGGGCAAATCCCGAGCCCCTCCGCCGTCCCGGGTTTCACTGGCAACGAGCCGTGGACCAAGTCCGGCGGGTCTGACCCTGCTTGACCGGGGTTTGACTTCCCCCCTGACCCATTGACGTGTGGGGCCAGCCCCTGTTAAAAGTTAGTTTAGTTTAAACCTAAACTTAATTAGGCACTGAGAGACTGACACGCGGGACCCACTGGTCAGGTTTGACCTGGACCAGTTCTGTTGACCAGCTGACGTCACAGCGACGCGGTGCTGACGCAATTAATCCTTTTCTGGATTTAAAATAACTCAGGAATTCCAAAAAATAGTATAAACTTCTAAAAATCATATAAAATCAACCGTAGCTCAGAATGAAATAAATTATATATGAAAAATTATCAGAAAAATGCAATCTATCCATCTGTATCATTTTCATGCATGTCAAACTAAGTTATACCTGCGGTATGGGTGAAAACATGATAATGCACTATTTGAATTCATAGTTTGAATTTGAATTTGAACCTTGAGTTCAAATCAACCCAAACCTTTCTGTTGCTAGTTGCATTAGGCCAAATCACGTCATATTGCCATGTCATGATCATGCATCATATTGTGCATTGCATTGATTGTGTTCTTCCTTGTTTGCCGGTGATTGTCCCCTCTCGATAGCCGTGATTCCGACGTTGTGATCGTTGACACTAATGAAGACTCAATGCTATCTTCAGAAGTGCCAGGCAAGCATAACCCCTTGTTCATTCCGATACAATCCCACTCTCTCGCTCCTGCTCTCTTTACTGCATTAGGAAACAACGATTCAACTGTTACATGCTGCGGTAGTTGAACCCCTTATCCTCTGCATGACCTGTCATTGCCACAGTAAATAGATGAAACCCACTAGCATGAGTAGGAGTTGTTTGAGCCCTGATGTGCCTACTCATTCATGCTTGTTTGTCATGCCTGCTACTGCTTAGAGTTGAGTCGGGTCTGATTCGTCGGGGATGAATTGGAATGGTGATGAACATGTCCTACTGTGTGTGAGCTAAGTGTGTGAACACGATTTGGTAAAGGTAGCGGTGAGAGGCCATGTAGGAGTACATGGTGGGTTGTCTCATTGAAGCCGTCCTCAGGAACTGAGTTCTGTGTTTGTGATCCATGATACAGTTACTACCACGCATTGGGCCCGAAACCAATGGACCCTCTCGGCTTCTTAATCACCCTTGTCCTCTGTCCAGGAGTTGCAAGTAGTTTCTGGTGTTTGTAGTATGCTGGAGGCCGTGGACAGCGCTGACCGAGGGGTGGGCTGTGATGCGGTAGGCACGTGGCACGGTGTACCGGGCGCCCGTTTGGTGTCTCGGGAACCCTGCACACATCGTTCGGGGCCGTGAGCGACACCCCGGCCGGATCTCCTTGCGGATGGAACCCGAATAGGCGATAAACCTGGACTAGAGACTTGTGTGGTTAGTCAGGCTGTGGCCGACTCCCTCGCCAGGCTTCCGCTTGAAGGTTGCCGAGGTACACGACGTGTACATGGTGGTAAGTGGCGAGAGCGTGTGTGACGAAGTACACCCCTGCATGGTTAACATCATCTATTCGAATAGCCGTGTCCGCGGTAAAGGACTTCTGGGTTGCCTATAACAGTTCATAGACAAGTGAAAGTGGATACTCTAAAATGCGCAAGATAAGCGTGAGTGCTATGGATGGCGTTCTCGTAGGGAGACGGGAGCGGATCCATAGTGGAGTATTGATATGGTGAATTTGTGGACTCGTGTGCGCCACCTCAAAAGAGTTACTTGCAGTCGTAGTTCAGGATAGCCACCGAGTCAAAGCTGGCTTGCTGCAGTTAAACTCCACTACCCCCTTTTGTAGATACCGATGCATATGTAGATAGTTCTGATGTAAGTCTTGTTGGGTACATTTGTACTCACGTTTGCTTATTTTATGTTTTGCAGAGAGACGTCAGTCTCGCTAGTAGTTCCGTGTGGTCTTCGACGTTTAGCTTGATACCTCAGCTACGATCTTGTGCCCTCGGCAGGATCTAGTAAATAGTCAGGCTTCTCAGCCTTTTTCATTTGTAGATGTCTGTACTCAGACATGTTAAGCTTCCGCATGTGCTTTGACTTGTATGCTCTGAATGTTGGGTCATGAGACCCATGTTTGTAATATCTGGCTCTTCGGAGCCTAATGAATAAATACTCTGAGTCGTAGAGTCTTGTTGTGATGCCATGTTGTATTTGCACATATCAAGCATATTGTGTGTATGATTGAAATGCTTGGTATGTGTGGGATCCGACAACCTAGTTGTCTATCCTTAGCAGCCTCTCTTATGGGGAAATGTAGTCTAGTGCCTCCCTAGACATAGTAGTCCGCTACAGCCCGGTTCACCGGAGTCCTGCTAGCCCAGCACTACTGCTCTGGGCACTTGACTGGCCGGCATGTGATTCATATCGTTCCTGTGTCTGTCCCCTCGGGGAAATGTCACGCGGTGACATCCGGAGTCCTGCCTAGCCTGCTACAGCCCGGGTTCCCGGAGTCCTGTTAGCCCAGTGCTACAGCCCGGATTCGCACGTTGCTGACCGACACGTTCGATGTTGATTCATGTATGCCTGTCCCCATACGTTAGTGCCGCTTTGGGTTCACGACTAGCCATGTCGGCCCGGGTTCTCTGTCATATGGATGCTAGCGACATTGTCATATACGCGAGCCAAAAGGCACAAACGGTCCCGGGCCATGGTAAGGCGACACCCGTGGAAGTACCGTGCGTGAGGCCGCAAAGTGATATGAGGTGTTACAGGCTAGATCGGTGTGACTTGGGATCGGGGTCCCGACAGCGCACAAGTCGCCGCCACTAAAGTTTGGTTAACTTCAAACAGCCAGTTGGAAGGGACCATTGGCCGAGTTGCTGACATGGCTCATACAGGATCATTTATAACCCGCCGCAGTCACCTCAACTTTGTGTGGATTCACCTCGCGCTATCAACACCAATGATATACACCTTATGCTATGGTCAATATAGAGAATCCCAAAGCCAACTCCTCGAGTCGTCTTGAGACTCGGGGGCTACAATGATATGACTCGGCAGCATTGGTCGGTTTCAATGCATTCAAGAACTCCGGGTCATTGGAGGGAAAAATAACCCGGTCCCGGAGGCTACCGCCATATTGGTAAAAAGTTTAAAGGCCGTCAGAAAATTTCCGGCTTAAAAAGAAGGATTATGGTTTAGATCCGGTTTAAAATCCACAAAGCACTGAAGCTCTTAAAATATCCGGTTTAAAATCCAGTTCAAGGGAAATTTATCTGCCACAAAGTTTTGAAGCTCTCAAATCCGGTTCAAAATCCGGTTCAAGGTAAATTTGTTTATCATAAAGCTGTGAAACTCTCAATATCTGGTTTTTTCGGTTCAAAAAGAATTTATCGCTCGCAAAAGCTCGAGTTCTCAGGAAAAATTAAAGGCACCAAAGAGAGTCTGTTACAAAGCACAATTCAAATATAGGTACCCTGCTTTAATGACCATTGGGAGCTAATCATATTCGAATTTAGCTTAACCCTTTGGGTGTGACCCTGATCGTATTCGAATCAGAGTCGTTAAATATTCTCATGATCACTAGGGGGCTTCCTGTTCAAACATAGGTCGTATTCGAACCAAAGAGAACATAGCTGTCGGTACCCTCTTGATCGGCACACTGCCGAGCTCACTAGGGGGCTTCTTGATCGTATTCGAATCATAGCTCAACCCCTTTTGGGAACCGACATGGATCGTATTCGTATCAGCGTCGTTAAACAACTCTCAAGGTCATTTGGGGGCTTCCTGTTCAAACATAGGTCTTATTCGAACCAAAGAGAACATAGCTGTCGGTACCCTCTTGATCGGCAACGCGAAAGCCACTGGGGGCTATATGATCGTATTCGAATCTTAGCTTAACCCCTTTGGGACGGTTTTCTGATCGTATTCGAATCAGAAGCCTCAAATTTTTTGAAGTCTCTTTTTGCAAACAATTTTTGGATTTTATTTGAAGCTCTTTTGATCATATCTAAAGTGTATATGAGTGGTTGCTATTTAACCCGGTTTGACTTTGGATGATAAGTCGCCATCATATGACAATCATAAACATTTGGAAGTCTTGATTTCTAAAGATTGGGTTATCACCCTTACTGCACAGGTCACATAAACCGGCAGTGAAAATTCAATATCACAGGTATAATATTATTATTATAGTTATGTTTCAAAGTTATGATTCATAACAGGCTTATCTGTGACTCCTTGTTACACATCAATGGTTATATGTGAGATATTATGACCCGCCCTGCGGTAAACCGCCAAGGGATCTTCTGATCTAATTATGTTCAGGATAAGACTACATTTGGGTGGTTACCCGCCCTGGTTTTTGACGTTAAGTCGCCAGGGTGTCACGACCGGGTTTTCAATAAAATAATTATTGATAGACCAATCCCTTTTACGGACCAGTAAGGAAGAATTCCTTCTCACTGGTAGACAATATCTTGGTCACAGAAGAAAAATACCAGGAGTACTGAATATAATACAAGGTTGAGCGGAGGATGCCCAACAATTTATTACATGCACACCGCTAAAACAAGACGGCGGATAGGGTGGCATACTACTAACTCACGATAATAACGGTGGTGGAAATATCACCGCGAAGCGAGTGATATGACTCCTGAAGACTACAGCTCTTCGAGCGTCGGAGTGAGGCTCAAGGAGACTTATTGCGGGTGGCGGAAGCGTATATAATGCAAGTGACCAAAATCCGGGATCGCGCAGGACTGACTGGGACTCCTCTAGGCGTCGGACGCGCTATCAAACTCTTCATCCAAGAGATTGCCTTCGTCAACATCTGGCCAAATCAACAAGCCAGGTGAGTACTATGAAAGTACTCGCAAGACAGTTCGGACATAAGATACAACAAATGTAAACATGAAGCATATGAACAATTTATCCAGTGCGTTCAGACATAGAGATATTAAATGCTGGGTGCCAAGCGAGGGTCTGAATGACGCCTCGAGCGGAAACTGCAGAATAGTAATACTGGTGCCAAATGAGGGTCTGAATGACTCCTCGAGAGGAAAATGCAAGAATAGTAATACTGGTGCGAAACGAGTGTCTGAATGACTCCTCGAGCGGAACATGCAAGAATAGTAATACTGGTGCCAAACGAGTGTCTGAATGACTCCTCGAGCGGAAAATGCAAGAATAGTAATACTGGTGCCAAACGAGTGTCTGGATGACTCCTTGAGCGGAAAATGCAAGAATAGTAATACTGGTGCCAAACGAGTGTCTGAATGACTCCTCGAGAGGAAAATGCAAGAATAGTAATACTGGTGCCAAACGAGTGTCTGAATGACTCCTCGAGCGGAAAATGCAAGAATAGTAATACTGGTGCCAAACGAGTGTCTGAATGACTCCTCGAGCGGAAAATGCAAGAATAGTAATACTGGTGCCAAACGAGTGTCTGAATGACTCCTCGAGAGGAAACTTCAAGAATAATAATAATGCCACAGTCGGACGTCTGAGCGACATCACATAAAGGGCTTATAACAGAAAATAAAAGACGAACATGCCACAGTCGGACGTCTGAGCGACGTCACATAAAGGGCTTATATTGTAGCTCAATAATACAATAGTTCGGGAACATAAATTATCACAAGTACGAGACAAATATAAAGTTAGTCCATCCACAGGAATAATAATTTAACTGGATTTACCACTTGAGCTTGTTCACCGGGGACAAGTTTTTCACGCGGATAGATATGGATATACTGATTACACTACTTGATCATGGATACGATGATTTGGAAGGAATTGACTCTGCAGAGTTTGTACTTAACCACAGCCAACGGATTTCTGTAGTCACGGGGACTAGTTCCGTTTACGGTGTTTTGGAAGAAACACGTCTAACCAGTACACACCCAATTCAACCTTCCGAAGCCAGGGATCACCCTCGGCAACGTTCAAGAAAAACCTTGAGACGGGGAGGCTACAACCTCGCGTAGCATGGGATCAAATTTCTATACGCGCGCTCTAAGGGGGTGCCCCCCTCTCGGTCCCAACCGGAAACACCCATGCCCCCTGACCGGATGACTGGCTTTAATCCTGGGCCAAGGTACCATCATCCCGGCCTCTCTGTTTGGTGTGTACACGGAAAGAGGTTACCAACTTACTAAACCGCATCCTGGCAAATGAAACATGTGGTAGCACGGAAGGGGGAAAGGACGATAACGTGACTCCGTCCACGTTAACGTCGGAGAAAGTCGGATGACGCAAGGCTGGCATGCTACAACAGTACCACCTTGCTGCCCTTCATGTCACCACATGATTAGGCCATCTCTCATCAGAGATCATCGCAACTTTGGAACATGCGGGGAAAAGAACGATAACGTGACTCCGTCCACGTTAACGTCGGAGAAAGTCGGATGACGCAAGGCTGGTATGCTACAACAGTACCACCTTGCTGCCCTTCATGTCACCACATGATTAGGCCATCTCTCATCAGAGATCATCGCAACTTTGGAACATGCGGGCAGTTGCCTTACAGGCAACGAGGTAATTACCGACACTCATATGCCACGCACAAACTTTCAAGCAAACATGCAAAACACTTATCATATCAAATGTTCAAACATGCTTGCCTGGTTCGGAGAAGTCGGAGTCTAGCTCGGCGAAGTTCGCGGCTCCGTCACCTCTTCCGGAACCTACGGCAATCACGAAAAACGGGTACTAACGTGAAAACCAATGGGTGCACAGAAACTTCTCCAAATATTTTTCAAATAAATCCCATAGAAAACTAGACAAAATTTGAAGATTGTCAGAAAAAGAATCACTCAAAAATCCCTTTTTATTAAAAATTTATAAAGGTTTCTGTCCAGGGACTTATCTGTAATGAAACAGAAAAGTTCCAGGGTTCTAACTGAGAAAACAGAAAAAAACGGTTCGATTGGAAATGCACAAGCTCAAGAGGGAAAGTGTATTTGCCCGAAGGCGCCAACAGAAAACGGTTCGAGGGAGAATATAACAGAGGCTGACATGCGGGGTCCACATGTCAGGTTTGAAAAGCTCGCCGGCGCCCGAAGACTGCGGTGGACGCCGGCGTCGAACCACGGCGAGTTAGGAGGATCGGAGGGTACCGAGAGCTTCAGCGTGTTCTTCCGCGTCGGTGGGTGGTGGACTCGACCAACGGGGAGCACCACGTCGACGGCGACACTATCTCCGGCGGACGGCGGCTCGGGTGATGGTGGGGAACTCCGGTGGAGGGCTGCAAACTTCGAATTGAAGCGCGGGTCAGAAGGAGAGATGCATAGTGAAGCTACTGGCAAGAGAAGGGAGGCGGAGGTGCACACACGGGGGCGAATCGAGCTGGATCCCGTGGCGGGTCGCGGCGGCCGGAGTCGAGGAAGGAGACCTCCTCGGGGCTCTTCCAGTGGCTAGGCGTGCTCTAGGTGGAGTGCAGGGATGGTGTGTGCTCGAGTTGAAGCTCGGGGCCTCTATTTATAGGCGGATCGACGGGGTGGCCGTGAACGGAGAATCTCCGGCGAGCGATTACGGCGATGCAGTGGATTGGTAGGAGGTTTGAGTGGCCAGGCAGCATCAGTGGAGGGTACTGGTGTCATTCCACAGCTAAACGGAGTTGGTCTTGGCGTAATGGTGTCGGTCCACGGTGAGATGGCCGCACGGGCTCGACGGCGGCAGAGAGCGCGCTCAGCGCCCTACGGTTCACGACGAGAGCGGCAGCGTGTTCGGGGGAGTGGAAGGCCACGCGGCGAGCTCCGGTGGCTTGGGCGGCGCTGGGTGGCGCCGTCAGCGCCGTGCCTCCCGCTGGCGGCCGCAAAGCCGCCGCTGGCGTCGGTCACGGGGCGGCGCACCTTCTGCTGCTCGTCGCCGACGTCCGCAAGGTGCCAGGCGTTCGTGCGGTGCGGGAACAAGGGGGAGGGGACGAGGAGCAAGGCGACACAGTGGCACTGGTGAGATCGACAACCATCTCTGAAGAAAACGACAGTAAGCCACAGAACTGTTCTCTGAACTTTCTGAACCTGATTTTGACAATGCACTGCAGGTGTTCGACAGAAAGATTTGGCAATGAGAAAAAATTTCTGGGGCTGTAACTTGGTGAGGTGACCACTCAATGCACCCAGAGGCTGCCTGATTTTACTTGGAATTTTTGGAAAAGGATTTGAATGAATTTCACCAAATTTGACAAATCTGGTCCAAACTTGCAGTAAGTGTAGTTTGAAAAAATTGAACTGAAGACCAGTGGATCTTCATGGATCTTGGTTGAGGGTTCAAAGGACTAGGGAGGAGAGTTGGTTTGGGGGCAAAAATCAAAACAGAAAGTAGAGTTCCTTTGTAAATCACCAATGGATAGAATAGAAGACAGAAATTTATTTGAATAAGATTTAAATGGAAAATAAACATAGGGGAGGTTCAACTTGCTGGATTTGATGCAAAACATGATCCAAAGATGAGGGGAGGGTTAGGGGAATGGATTTGCACTAAGGCCATGGCAAGAGGGAATTGTTGAAAGTGGTAAAGGATTATTCCAAAAGCCATAGTGCAAATTTCAAAGAGATTTTCAAAAGGCATTTTTTTCCAAGTGAAAAGTATTTTGTCTTGAGTCCAAATAAAAAGCAAGAACCTCCAAGACCAAAGACAGGTCTTGGGTGAATCCAAATAAACTTTTGCCATAAAAAAATATTTGAAAGGGAGAGTTCTTTTGAAGAAAAATTTAAATCACCTCCCTCAAGTCAAATAAAATCTTTTGAAAAATCCAATTAAAAACTTGGGTGTCACACAGGGCATATGTTGTTTAAACTCTCCAGGATTTACAGAGCTATGACTTACATAAATGATTAAATTCAAGCCCATCATCATAGATTGAAATTGGTGTCTCAAAAGGGTTATCAATTCTTGATTTTCTCAAAGGCTATAAGCTGCCGGGTTGTACAAATTCCGGCTTACAATGGAGGCGTATTAAATCGCCATCGGGCAAGAGCCGCTGGGTATTTAAACTCTGGATTGACTTATCAGCAGATGAGGTATTCAAAGTCGCTTTGGCGCAATGGCTATTATTTTATCAATGGATATGATTTATTCTACAATGGAAAGAATAGTCCCGAGTCGCTGCGGGCTTACGACCCGGCACTTGGGGGCTACATTATTTAAATTGAGATCACATCAAATATGCAAGTCCCATGTCACTGCCAGCATGCTCCATGGCACTTGGGGGCTAATGTAAAGACATTTTTTGCTCAACTTATTGAAGACCCGACTCATCACATTCTAAATGAGCCGGCCCTTGGGGGCTACGAATTGCTCCTGTCAAAAATTCAAGGTACACAAGCCTTAATCCATTATATTGAAAGATCCACTACTCAGTTGGTAGAGTACAAAGCTCTTAACCTTGTGGACGTGGGTTCAAACCCCGTGGTGGAGATTACATCATACGATGTTATTATCAATGAATAATATACAAAGTCCCAGCTCGGTAATATCTTACTGACCCGGCCCTTGGGGGCTACACGTTGCTGGTCAAGATTACATGATCATATTTACAAAGTCCCTGCTCATTATTGCATAATGACCCGACCCTTGGGGGCTACACTGGTTGAAGTTTTTATGAGCATAAGGCAATTACAAGTCCCAGGTTGCTGCAAGCATGACAACCCGACACTTGGGGGCTACATATGTGGAATATTCAGTTTATGACTAATGATTGAGATGAATAACCCGGATTTCTTCAAAGTTACAACACTTATATTGAAGCAAGTCTTAAGTTATCACTATGTTTTCCTCTTAAGACTTGGGGGCTACAGGTGATATGCATATAAGGGAGAAAAAATCTTCAAATTCTCAGTTTGGAGTAGACCAGATTAACACGGTGTCTGCAACAATCATGACCCTGCATCATTTATTTATAACCCGACAATTCTGGCAATCATAAATCGGCAAGATCAACATCTTTAAGCCGGCTGAATATCAGTTGAATATTTCAAGACCAATATTTTTTGTCAAGTCAGAGCATTGAAGGCCGACTCAAATGGATTATTTCTTATAATATTTCTTTACAAGAGCCAATGTCAGCAAATGGATTATGAAGCTGGCCTATTGACCCGGATATTCCAGGAGAAAATGTCAAGGACTTAAGGATGATCAGGTGCCGGCTTACAAGAATATTTAACCCGGAGCACAACCTGTCAAATTTGTTCTTGTGTTTATGTTGTAGGATCAGTTTAACATGGATAAATCCAAATTAAACTGGGGGCTAATATCGGGGATATACCCCGCGGTATGACCCGACCGGAAGTGTAACCCGGCCGGACTTGGCGGTTTACTTGAGACCCGACTGACACTTGGCGATTCACTGGCGACCCGCCCTGACCTGGCGGTTTACAAGCAACCCGCCTGGTCATTATGACTCACTGGTGACCCGGCGGGCGAGTCAGCCGGATGACAAGGCCCAAGGCCCAGAAGGCCGGTTTATGTTAATGGTGGGCCGGTTTAAGAGGAAAGACATGAGGAATATTTACCTTACAAGAAGTTAAGACCAGGACTTGTATCCGGTTTGTATTAGAGATAGACTAGTCCTAATCCTAGTAGGACTCCACATGTAACCCGCCCCTTCAACTTATATAAGGAGGGGCAGGGCTCCCCAAAGAGGGGGAAGCGACAAGTAACAAGAAGCAATCTCTAGGGCTAGACACCGAGAGCCGGTTCCCGGCGACTCTCCCGTGATCATAATGAGACCTAGCCTCAAACAGCATGTAGGGTTGTTACCGGATGATGTTTCCCGGGGCCCGAAGCTGTCTAAATCCTTGTCTAGTGTTGCGTCTCTTGATTCCGCCCAACCCCTCTCAAGCTACCACATAGATGGGCTGGCCTCGCGACTAAGTCCTGACACTAAGGACATCTGCCGTGACAATTCCACGACAGGCTAGGAGACTCCAAATGGAGTGCGGTTTCGCCCACACGATCGTGATCGAACGACCGAGAGTATGGAGGTGACTTAGAGGGGTTTTGGGCTGTTAGGAGGGGGGTTTGCTGCAACACACAAAAGGACTTTGCGATTACCCGGTTAACCATTGAAGCATCAAACGACCTCCAAATGGAACGAAACTTGACAGGTGGTCTACCGGTGGTATACCAAGGCCACTTGGCAAGACTCGGTCCATTCCGAGAACGTTTAACACCCGCTCATGAAAACAAACAAGAGGGGTACGCCGGTGCATGTGGGAGTGTCGGATTGCAAAACGGACAACGGGGAAAATGCTCGGATGCATGAGAGGAACACGTATGCAAAAGAGATGCGCATGATGACATGATATGAGATGCATGACATGAACAAAATGCAAAACAAAAAAAAACAAAACCCGGCCACGAAGGGAATATCATAACACATAGCCGAAAATGGCAAGATTTGGAGTTACAAATATGGAAAGTTACATCCGGGGTGTTACATAAGATCACACTACCAGTCACATTTGGTGGTGAGCTGAACTACAGGACAGAGAAGATCATTTTTTATGTAGCCAAGATCCCGTTGCGTATAACGGGATCCTTGGCCGTCCAGCACTGGCCAAGCTTATGGCAGCATCACACTACGCCTACAACATGCTGAAGATGCCCGGCCCGATGAGCATCATCACTGTCGGCTCCGACAAGAAGGACGCACTCATCTGTGCCGACCAGCTCTACCGGGAGGCGGTGGTAGCACCTGCTACCAAGGCACTTGCTCCTGCCACTGGAGCCCCCGAGGGGAAGAAGACTGGCAAGACCTCAGTCGCCGGCAAGGCTTCTGGCCCCGGCCAAGCCTCTTGCACCCACTCCAGCAAATGCGCCTCCTCGGAGTGTTGCGTTCCCGTCGAGGATGTGCCAGAGAGCTCCACCAGCAAGAGCAAGAAATCCAAGGCTGCACCACCAGAGACCAAGAAGGTGCCCGTCAAGGAGAATGGCACGGGCGGAGCTTTCACTATAAGCTCCTCCCTCGACAGCAACTAGGAAAGCGCGCTCGTCGCCTTCCTGTGGGCAAATGTCGATGTGTTTGCATGGCAAGCATCTGACATCTCCGGCGTTCCCAGGGATGTGATTGAGCACCACCTTATTGTCTGTCCTCATGCTTGGCCCATCAAGCAGAAGGTCAGGAAGCAAGCTTTGAGCGGCAAGAAATCATCATCGAGGAGATTAGGAAGTTGGAAGCGGTAGGCTTTGTCAGAGGAGTGCTCCACCCAACATGGTTGGCCAATCTGGTGGTGGTGCGCAAGGCAAATGGGAAATTGAGGTTGTGCATTGACTATATAGATATCAATAAAGCCTGCCCAAAGGATCCTTTCCCTTTGCCACACATTGACCATATCATGGACTCCACTGCCGGGTGCGACCTGCTGTCGTTCCTTGATGCCTATTCAGGATACCATCAAATCTTTATGACGAAGGAAGACGAAGAGAAGACCGCCTTTATCACCCCATGTGGTACATATTGTTTTATACGAATGCCTTACGGGTTGAAAAGTGCTGGTTCGACATTTGCAAGAGAGGTTCAGATTGGTTTTGAGCCCCAGCTCCATGAAATATGGAGGCTTACATGGATGACATAGTGGTCAAAACCAAGGACAGGGCAACACTCGTGCAAGATTTGGAAGAAACATTTGCAAATTTGCGCAAGATCAACCTCGGGCTCAACCCTGAGAAGTGTGTGTTCGGTGTCCCATCCAGCAAACTTCTCGGGTTCTTTGTGTCTCAATGAGGGATCGAGGCGAACCCCGACAAGATCAAGGCAATTGAGTAGATTGAGGCACCAAGGCGAGTCAAAGATGTGTGTCGGCTTGCTGGCTGCGTTGCTACTTTGAGTAGGTTCATCTCCAAATCTGCTGAGCACGCCCTCCCCTTTTTCAAGATTTTGAAAAAGGTAGGGCCAATGAAATGGACCCCGGAGGCCGAGGCAGCGCTGCAGGATTTGAAGAGGTACCTCTCCTCTACACCAATACTAGTTGCGCCTAAACTGCTAGAGCCGTTGCTGCTAAATCTAGTGGCGGCGAATCAAGTGGTCAGTGCTGCACTAGTGGCGCAGAGGGAAGTTGACGAAGAAGCGGTAGCGGTGGCAAGACTGTCGGATGACGAGCCAAAGCTCCCCCCGTCAGGGTTAGGTGCCGGCAAGGCGGGATCCCCGGCAGAGTCTGGCGCCAGCAAGGAAGGAGCCCCGACAGAGTCTAGCGCCGGTGGGGCAGGATCTTCACAAGCAAACAAAGTAATACAGAGGAAGAAGATGATGCGGCACCCAGTTTACTTCGTTAGCTCCCTCTTGCAGGGGGCTAGATCAAGATACTTGGTGTGTAGAAGTTGCTCTTCAGCCTCCTCATGGCCTCGAGGAAGCTGCGTCATTATTTTCAAGCACATGAGATCTCCGTCATCACTCGCTTCCTGTTGCAACGGATCTTGCACAACCCAGATGCAACCGGAAGGATTGTGGAATGGGCGTTTGAACTATCAAGCTTTGGTCTCAGGTTTCAAAGCACTTCGACAATCCAGAGCAGAGTCTTGGCTGAGTTCATTCTATAATGGACCTCAACGCCTGACGAAGAAATTCAAGAGACCACTCTCCCTAGCAAGGAAACAAGACGCAACTGGATTATGTACTTTGATGGGGCTTTCTCGCTGCAAGGCGTCGGTGCCGGTGTGCTGCTTGTCGCGCCCACCGGAGAGCACCTCAAGTACGTAGTCCAAATGCACTTTCCCACGGAGAGATCGACGAACAACACCGCCTAGTATGAGGGCCTGCTTGCTGGTATCAGGATCGTGGCAGACCTTGGGATCAAAAAGTTGATCGTCCATGGGGATTCGCAACTCGTAGTGAAGCAAGTGAATAAGGATTATCAGAGCCTGCTGAGGGAAGCCTATGCAGATGAAGTGAGAAAGTTGGAAGAACGTTTTGACGGTCTACAAGCAGAGCATGTTCCCTGAGTAGAGAACAACATTGCTAACGACCTGTCAAAACCAATGGTGGGGATATCGCTTATCGGGAACTTATCGGTCGACCCATGATAAGAGGTAAATCGGCTAGTTTATCGACATATCAGCCGATTTATTGCCATATCAGCTGATTTATCGGCCGATTTATCTTATCGATCATGCAACGGTAAGCGATAAATCGGCCGATTTATCGGAATATCAGAAGATATCTTGAACAGTGGTCAAAACATGCTGCCCTCAACTTACCTGTGGAACCAGGGAGCTTTGTGCTCCAACTGACTCAGCCATCCGTTGAACCATCGGAAGGACAGAATAAGCGAAGAAAATCAGGCCCCGGCAAGTACTATCCCACCGAGCTCCCAGGAGCCGCCGTCAAGGATGCTGCCGGGGAAGCCGAGCCTGCCGGGGAGCAACAGGCTCTGGCAGGGCCTCAAGCCCTTGCCGTAGAGACAACTGCTCCCATGGTAGAAGACATGCCTCTAGTCCTTGCCATCGAGCCTCGGGCTCCGGCATGGGCACAGCACACCGTGCAGTTCCTCCAAACAGGGGAACTCCCTGAGGAACAGGAAGAAGCAGAGAAACCAGCCCGTCAGTCTGGCATGTACCAGTTTGTGGATGATGTCCTATACAGGAAAAGACCGAATGGCGTGAAATTAATTGAAGTGCATTCCCCGGGAGGACGGGCTGGAGCTGTTGGCGGAGATACATGGAGGCATATGTGGCTCTCACATAGGATCAAGAGCCCTCGCCGGCAAAGCATTACGACAAGGTTTCTTTTGGCCCACTGCTCTCCAGGATGCAACTGCACTAGTAACCAACTATGAAGTGTGCCAGTTCCATTCGAAGAAACTCCATCAACCAGGTCAAGCTCTTTAGACAATCCTTCTTTCCTGGCCATTTTCGGTCTGGGGGCTCGACATACTGCGCCCCTTTCCCCATGCCGTCGGGGGCTTTGAGTACTTGTACATTGCGATCGACAAGTTCACAAAGTGGCTAGAAGTGGAAGTAGTGAGAAAGGTGACAGCACAATCAGTCGTCAAGTTCTTCAAGGGGCTAGTTTGCCATTTTGGTGCGCTGAACAGGGTCATCACCGACAATGGCACGCAGTTCACAAGCCGCACCTTCATGCAATACGTCCAAGACCTCGGCAGCAAGATCTGTTTTGCTTCTGTTGCACATCCACGAAGCAACAACCAGGCGGAAAGGGCAAATGCCGAAGTGTTTCGGGGCCTCAGGACGAAGACTTTTGACAGGCTGCATAAGTGCGGAAGACGTTGGATTGACGAGTTGCCGGCGATTCTTTGGTCAATCAGGACAACGCCAAATCGAGCCACCGGCCAGACGCCCTTCTCCCTCGTGTACGGGGCAGAAGCAGTTCTCCCCACAGAACTCACATACGGATTGCCTCGAGTGCTCGCTTATGATGAGCTTGAGCAAGAGCGGTTGCGGCAAGATGACGCTACGTTCCTTGAAGAAGATCGTCTTCAGGCTGCTGTGCGAGCCGTGCGTTACCAGCAAGCCTTGCGCCGCTACCATAGCCGCAAGGTTCATGCCCGAAGCTTTGAGGGAGGCGACCTTGTTCTTCGGCGCGTTCAGTCGTCCAAGAATTCCAACAAGTTGACGCCAAAGTGGGAAGGCCCTTATCGGGTCATATGCGTCACTAGGCCCGACGTAGTCCGCCTGGAGACCGAAGATGGTATTCTAGTGAGCAACTCCTGGAACATCGAACATTTTCGCAAGTTTTACCCATAAGGCGCGGTTGCCGGGCCTCCCGGCAGACTACCTTTTGTACAAGCCTTGCCGGCAAGGCATGTAACCCTTTGTACAAAGCCAGGCGCAGACCCTGAGCAACAGATGAATAAACGAAGCACTGGCGCCCTAGGAATTAGCATGCATGCTAGGTTGGGTTTCTCTCTCTAGTAGGGTTGATAGTGCTTGGCGGCAACTAACCCCTAGCATAGAGGTCAAGTGTGTGTATTTTTGTTCATTCCAGTCCTCTTTGATCCGCAGGCTGCACGGGTGCTTCAGCGGAACTTTTTGAAGGAAGGGAGACGAACTGACACCACGACCCTGGCAAGCCAAGGCTGCCGGTGGCAGCAGATTTAGATAAGTCTTTTTTCCCCGCTGCCTACTTCCGTATGAAACATGAACGTACGAAACTTCGCTCGATCCCATGTCACTGTGCTTCCTCCTTCCCATGCTCAAAATCCCCTTTGGGCTGGAATTTGGGTGTAGTTGCGGTGGAAGGGGGACATACGAATGGCCTAATCCTACTTTGCCCCTACCCCCGCCAAGGGCGTGGGCGTAGCCGTGGTATGAAGCAGGATGACGGCAAGGCCTGTTCCCGGGTGACGTTGTTTACTTAAAAAATAACAAGGACTCGTTCCTTGGTGTGAGCCTCGCTCACGCACAAAAGAACTCGGCAAACACCCTTCTTCTTCATTAATACACCGATTAACAAGTACAATTCATACGGAATGTAAGCATGAGCAAGGGGCTACAAAGTTTAAATTCGGCGAGTGCCCGTGGGCTTAAGATCTAAAAAAAGATAAGATGCCCGTAATCCCTTTCTTGTCCCTCTCCTCAGGAAACGGATCAAGATAGCGGGAGGGAAAAAAGAGCGCCTAGGCGAGGTGCACAAGGTAGAAGACACCAAGAGAACATCCCGGCAGCCGTCCAGAAGAGGGCTGGTGATGATGGTGCTGGGGGAGGAGCCGAAAGATGAGGCAGCGGGCCGACAATACGAGACGAAGGCGTCGATGCCATCGTACTCTGACTTGACAGCCCGCCACCCGCCTTCTTCATCTTCTCTGGCCTTCCAGCGCCAGCCGCCAGAAGCGGCAGCCTCGAGAAGTTCAAGGAGCTGGCTTGAGAAGCCACCGCCAAGAACCGCCCCCCGGCAAATCGCTCTGCCAGGGAGAAGACCAGGTTCAGATGATGGTGCTGCCGACGTCGCCTGGGGATGGCGTGCCCACGTCTAGTCGGACCCGTCCACGTCGTCCTCCCCACCGGTCTCCTCCTCGTCGCTATCGCTCGAGGAAGAGCTCTCATCGTCGGCCGAGCTCTCCGCACAGCACCCTAACCGGATTCCCGAGCGCCCAAAGACCTTGATGGAGAGCAGGTCAGCCTCCACTAATTTGAAGCAAAGGACGTGCCCCTTCATAAGGCAGTGGGCGCGTGCGAAGGTTTTCCAACCGCGGCGAAGAAGTATTACATGAGGGACGGGGAACTCCATGTTCGCCCACATGTCGCCGTTGTAACATCCCTTCATGTGAAGCCTCAACCTCGACGGCTGGTCAACCTCCAGCACCCTCGTTAATGGCTCGGGAAGGCGAAGACGGCTACACGGTGGTTCATGCAGCTGCAAGATAAACTCCAGTGTCATGTCTCCGACATGGCCGCTTGACAAAGCAGGAGGAGACGGCGGCGCCGCAGGTGTCCCACTTCCACTTTCACTTCTGCCGCGACCACCTCGCCGACCGCGACCCCGTCCAGCACCTCCGCCTTGGTCGCTTGGCTCTTCCTTAACCGCTGCGGCTCTCTGGCGAGAGGAAGATCTAGTCGCCTCCGCAGGGGGGCGGCCGCGACCGCGCCCTCTCGGCATGATGGTGGATGGAGAACGGAGAAGAAGAAAGGGCGCAAAGGGATGCTCCTCCTTCTCCTCCCAATCCCCCTTTTATAGCCAAACAGGAAGGGTTGGGGGCTGGCTCTATACTTTCTCTTAAGGGGCCTTTCGAGTCCGGCTCATTAAGGCCATTGGCAACGAGCAAGGTCATCGACCGCCCTCCACGCGCCAATCAAAGGCGCACGGGTATCTGCCATGGCGCGTCTTTCTATATCCTGCGCGCCCACCACCTACCCCGCGCCGTGCATGCGGCGTACGTGGCGGAAAAGGCGAGCATAGTGGGAGGCGTGAAACGGCGATTACCGTCTCGTGAATAAAGGCTATGCACGGGCCACTGCAAGAACGACGGACGAGAAGATTATAGCAGTTATCCCCTGCCACGTGTGCCCGTGCACTGATAGGGCCTAGCCCAACGATGCTTCGCGCTCGTGTGTGGCCCAGACCCGGGGGCTCCTGTCGGTGTACTAAAGTTTGGGCCCTTTAGCACCCCATAATTGTGCACGGGCAGTCGTAGCCCCACGCACGGCGAGGGATGAAGAGGGTGATCAAGGATAAAAACAAGATACAAGGCGAAGAGAAGCGGCCAAGCAAAAGACCAGAAAACAGAGGACGAGCTGGACCCCCGGCAAGATCCTTGCTGGGACAGCTTGCGAGACCCCGGCAAGATCCTTGCCAGGATGACTTACAGAGCACTAACAAGAGCACCACCCTTGAGGTTGGGAGCTCTGACACCATCGACAACGTTAAGACCCAGGGGCGCGCGCATAGTAGCGTGCGGATCTTGGTGAAGGCCAGAAGACGAAGTACCCAACAAGATCCTTGTCAAGGACATCTGCGAGGCCCCGGCAAGATCCTTGCCGGGGACATCGGCAAGACCGCGGCAGGACTCCGCCACCCCGTTACCACTCTGGCGCAGTGGCCGGCCAGCCAGCCCGGCAAGCACCTGCGTGGTGGCTTGTAGATCTTCATGAAGATCCTGCCACCTCTCCAGCGCAGCAGCTGGCCAGCCAACTTGGCACTGCATGCCTCATCGGCATGGACACATGTCAAGACGGAGCGGGGCGGCGACGGACGGGACGTGTTCTCCTCCCATCCCTGATAAAGCTGAAGGGCACGTAAGCAACGCATTTAATGCGTTTGTCCTAAGACGCCGATGATAAACATCGACACTGCAGCTACTTTACACCTCCTGTATGCCACTGTGGCAGCCCCTTGGACATATAAAAGGAGAACCGCAGCATACTGGAGGAGGATTCGGACTTTTGGAACCTCTCTGCCTAGCTCACCTGGATAGCGGCTAGCCGAAGCTCAAGAACACAGAATATACACTCAAGCAAGACTAGGATTTTACGCTTCTCAGCGGCCCGAACCTAGGTAAAAATCTGTCGTGTTGATCATTAGATCTGCTCTTTGCACCACCTCTCTTCCCTACCAAACCTTAGAAGGGATCCATGTGATCCCGTAGGTGTCGTTCCCACCGACAACGTCATGCAAGCCACCGCGCGCGTGGGCGAGGGCGCAGGAAGCAAGCTTCTCCTTGTTCTGTGAGTTGACGAGACACATCAAAGTAGTAGTCCATACTGCGTCCTTTCCAATTAATATGGCTTAATTTGAAACGAGATAAATACAATGCGATCAACGTATTGGCAACAATAGGGTCACTGGACTTCATACTATGCTAATTTCGGTCACTATATAGTTTTGTGGTGATTATACGGTCACTAGCTCACCGTAGAGCACCGTATTGCACCCTGTTGACCATCCACATAGTCGACATGGCACTTTCTTGACTAGTTAAATTGGCACCTGGTTTCTGGGTCCCACCTGTCAGTTGGCAGAGCAAAGAAATAAGTTAAACAAAACATTACGCAGGCATGACATGAGTCCAAGCCTTGCGTGCGAACCACCCTGGCTGTGTATGTGAGTGCATGCACGTGTAGGTTGAGCACTTGAGCGTGAGTGTGTGTGTGTTGTGTCTTGTGTTGTGTGCCGCATGGATGTGTGAGTGTTGTGTGTGTGCATGCGTACGTGTGAGTGTTGCATGCATGCATGCGTGCATGAGGCTTCTACTCCCTCCCATTGAGATGTGCATATTTCTAGCTTCATTGAAACGTTGCATGCAAGAATTAAGAGAAAACTCACCATTGCATACAAAAGTTCTGGTCTTTTGTTGTTCACGCATGCACGCATGCATTGCAATTAATACGTTCGTAAACACAATTTTCTTGAGGAAAAAGAGCCCATTATTGAATACTTTTGGAAAAAATTCTTCGGACACTCATCATGTACTACTACCTTAGTTGATGCTTTTTTTATTGGCCTCTATATAAACCAGAAGGAAGGAGTAGGTCATACTAGTAGTACTCCTACATAATTAGTGATGGGTGCCTTGGCCACTAGTTCTTGTTGTTGGGCAGGATGAGAGTAGAGGAATAGATAGATAGGAAGTCTGGGCAATCCATTATTCCCCATCTCGGTCAGAGAGAACTATTCAACTAGTCTTCATAGTGAAGTGACAATACACGCTGCAGCAGATGGGACACTTAACTAATAAGCTGAGCCAACATGTCCGTGTTACTAAATCAGCCTTACCCTATACTGCCATCATGTTTGCCAGTGGAGCACGCTTCCGCAAATACACCTACGCACCTCTCTCTTCCATAATTTGCGTCGGGTGCCTTGGCCACTGGTTCTTGTTGTTGGACATGATGAGAGTAGAGGCATAGACAGATAGGGAGTCTTGGTGATCCATTATTCCCATCTCGGTCTGAGAGAACTATTCAACTAGCATCGTGAAGTGACAATATACGCTGCAGCAGATGGGACACTTAATTAATAAACTGAGCCAGTGTGTTGGTGTTACTAAATCTTCCCTACCCTATACTGCCATCATGTTTGCCAGTGGAGCACGCTTCCGCAAATACGCCTATGCACCTCTCTCTTCCATTAACTGACATACGGGCCCTCTTGAGGTAGACCCACATGTCATCGTCTTAACCACTTACACTCCGAAGGACGGTATATCCTAGTAGTAGTACTAGTAGAATTGAGATTTAATGCACCTTCTTGCCCGTCTTTCCCTCTTCCTCCTCTCTTCCCCATCGCTAGCCGCACACCATCCCCCCCCCCCCCGCCGACTGCTCGCCCACCCACACCATCTTTCTCGGTAGCTCGCGTGTACCATATCCCCCCGCTCACTGCTCGGCCACAAACACCATCTTCTTCGCTCGCCCGCCCAAGTCCGCTTCCCCGCTCGCTCTCAGGTACTGAAAACCCCAATCACCCAGCACCCTAAAAAAACCAATGGCAGAACCGACTGACACGCAGAGCCGCGATTGAAATTCCCTCCCTGATGTTCTCCTGGAGCAAATCTATAATCATATGGACCTGCTCAGCACCGTGCGTCTGGCCGCATGCTCGGTGTCTATGTACCGTGTACTCGTCTGTAGCTGGCCAGCCCTTTTCAAGACACCCTACTTGTTGATGCTTGATCCTCACAAGTGGCCCAGACACCAACTTGATGATCCTACGGAGGTTATCTTCGTGCCCCTTGACATGCTACCACTACCCGCCCACATGTCCTTCATGCGCGACCACTACTGGGCGGGCATGAAGGCCTATTGGATCATCCTCATCCACCAATCCAGTAGTCCGTGGCATCTCGTGGATATCTACACCCAGTGAGTGATCACCCTTCCATTGTTGGATACCGCCAGCATCGAGCCTCGCGGCCCACCAGACACTCCTACCTACTACGCACGAGACGCGTCGAGCTTTTGGTGTGACCTCCCTTTGCTGAAGGTTGTAATCTGCAAAGTGCCCACACCATCAGAAGACTCACTACTGCAGGATGCTGCTAACGCGACACTACAATCAGAGACCCTTCGACGAAACTATGTGTGATGCATTAATCGCAAACGGTGATGTAAAAACATCAAAAAAGATGCAAAACGTTTGCGATGGTGGATAGATCAAACATAGTTCATATTCTATTACGTGTGCGATGCGTGGTATATGGTTAATCCATAAGAACTGTTTGCGATGAGGCAGAACAATAGAAATGGGCAGCTATATCAAGGTGTGTGCGATACACGGCATAGAGTTCACTCGGATGAACTGTTTGCTATTAGGGAATGCAACAGAAACGGTCAGCCAGATCATGGTGTGTTCGATATACGGCATACGGTTCACTCAGACGAACTATTTTCCATTAGGAAACACAACCAAAATGGTTCGGTTTTAACTAGATGTGTGTGATATGCGGCATACATTTCACATAGATGAACTGTTTGCGATGAGCCAAAAGAACACAAACGATTCGTGTAAACAAGATGTGTGTGATACACGGCAAACAGCCCACTCGAATGAATTGTTTGCGATGAGAAATATAACACAGACGGTTACTACAGTCGATTCGTGTGCGATTCTGTGTGTAGAGAAAACTAGCAGAGCGCATGCGGAGGGACACGATCCGAGCAAGCCTTGGCGCCTAAATGGCGAGTAGAGCGCGCCGCAGCCGCCTAAATGGCGAGAAAGAACATGCATAATTATTGCATATAGCAGATGAACATAGCCAGGTGTCGGAGTAATGGGCCACGGGTAGCCTAACCCGAGACCAGAGCCTTTCAAGGCATCGGGGCCGGCTGCGCCCCTCAAGACGCCCAGATGAAGCGCCGCCTTCTGGTAGCCGGCTGACGGAATGGCCGGCTGCCTGAAGATGGCCGAGCTCTGGAAGGCGGCGCCAAGACAGGCAGACTCCTAGGAGGAGGCCTCCAGAGAGGCCGGCTCCTAGCAGTCGGCCCATGGCACCCTGAAAGTATGCGCCCCCATTAAGAAGACAAGATGGGGCGAGGCAACAGTGAAGCCCATCCCTCCCATATCCAGGGATGGGCCTGGCCACAGTGCACCGTACAGGCAGAGATCTCCGCCCGGCGAGGCACTGTTGCCAATCCACCCCTGACGTCACCACAGGCAGGCGGAGCCCTGCTCCCATGACGGCCTGTCGATACGGCCTACAGGCGGCGGGCCCTACCAGGCGGCGAGGGACCGGAAGCGGCGGAGGCCAGACCAATCGGACCTGAGGAAGGCCGGCTTCCAGCAGGCGGCCTATTCCTCCCTCGGGGCCAGTGCGACATTAACCAGATGAGATGCGGAGTGGCTACAGTGATCTCCCACCAGGCGGCGGGACTGTAGCCACGCTCCCCTAACCAAGCCTGCGTCATTAGCGTCACGACTACAGTGATCAGCAGCCGACAAGACCCGCGAGCAGCGGAGGCGGCCTGTCGACTCCGTACCAGACCAGTCGGCGGGGCCCACCAGGCGGCGGGCCCCAGCAGCCGGCGGAGAAGCCGGCGACCAGAGAGACTGACAACTAGGTCCTACACCCGGCCAGATTACTATTGTACCCCTGGGGGGTAAGCCTATATAAACCCCCCAGGGCACCCATGCAAAGGGTTGGAACCTATTAGAATTAGACCATCACCTAGGGGAGAGGAGAGCAAGCCTTGCCTTCTTCTACCTCTAGCATACAGCTCGAGGAGCACCATTGTACTCACTAGTGCCTTAGTGATCATGCGGAGACCCCGCAGAGTAGGACTAGGGGTGTTATCTCCTAGGAGAGCCCCGAACCTCGGTAAAGTGCGCCGGCGTTCATGTCTGCGCCTCATCCCGCTTCCAGGCACCGGCGACGTTCTACTCGCTCCCACCATGATAAGCCATCCTTTGGCATATGTCGCACCCAACCCCCGACATTTGGCGCCCACCGTCCGGCGAGGTGCACCGTCTCCGGAGACCTGTTCTGGACGGGAACCTTGTTCCTTCCTGGCGAGCGCAGCCAGCCTGGCACGCCCGGCGGCGTTTGCGCCGACGCGCTGCATGGCGCGGAGGCCACCTGCGCAGCGAGCTGCCTCGCTGACCTTGTTGGCAAGATTCGCCTCTCCGATGAGCCCGAGTCTGATGCGGGCACCGACGGCCTCGAGAGCTGCCTCATGAGCCTCCTCGATCAGCTCCGCGTCTCCAGCGAGCCAGCCGTAAACCTGGAGTTGGTAGGCTCCACCGACCATATGCTTGTCGACTCCGACACGGCGTCGCTTGACGCGTTCCCCACCAACGTGGTGGTTTACGACGAGCCGCTTCCTCGCGCGAACAGCGGCGGCAGCACCGTCACGGAAGTGCTCGTCATCAGCCACGGCGAGCACTCTGGAGGAGGTGGCCAGGACCCGTTGCAAGCAGCGATGCAAGACCTGACTGCACCCATCCCGGAAGACGCCGACGCCGAGACGCTGGAGGCACGCCGCGTCTAGCTCGTCGAGAGCGCGAACCGGCTGGCCAGCATGAGACGCCTTTCGGAGGCCTACCAGCGTGAGATGGACCGAGCTGTCGGTGGCACGCCGGCTCCTGGTGGACCTAGCTGCATTGGCCAGATTCGGCAGCGTGGTGCCACCGTCGCCATCATGTTCGGGACAGATTGTCCCGTCTACGCCACGCCTGCAGAAAACATACGAGCTGCCCAGGCGGCAGCAGACGAGCTAGACAAGCTCGAGGGCGACGAGCGTCGCCACATGACAGAGCGGGTCCAGCAGCTCCTCGACGCGGCTGCTGAGCAACAAGACGCCGGGTGTCGTGCCGAAGCGCCCAACCGGCGAAACGACGACCCGCCTCCTCACCGAGACCAAGGCGCGACATCCCGGACGCCGACTGGTGCCCGTAATAGAAGAGACAAGGAGCCGGCTGCCAGCCGCAGCCGGACTCGCATCACCATCAAGCGCGACCAAGATGGCCGCCCAAGAGCAGTGCAGCGACGAGACGACTGTCTGCCTCCCCCTCCCCGCGGGGAGAGGTGCATTTCCCCGCCGCCTGTTGATCACCCGTCGCTCGGCGACCGCCTTGGCCGCCGAGAAGGAATCGGAGAAAACGATGCCCGCCATCAGATCGATCGCCTCAACCGATCCCTGGCGCTAGAAGAAGAATATGTGCTGGGCCCGCCGTGCTTCGGCCCCCGCATCCGAGACGAGCCCTTTCCCAAAGGGTTCACGCTCCCAAAAGATACACCCAAGTACACCGGCTCCATGAAGCCGGAGGACTGGCTGGCCGACTACTCCACAGCCGTCAGCATCGCGAATGGCAACAAGCGCGTTTCCGTGAAGTACGTCCCACTCATGCTCCAGGGCACGGCCCGGACATGGCTGAACAGCCTGAAGCCCCGCAGCATCAATAGCTGGGTTGATTTCACCGAAACGTTCGTCCGCAACATCACCAGCACGTACAAGCGGCCGCCTAAGCCCCGTCAGCTCTCCTTGTGCCTCCAAGGCCCCAACGAGTCGACTCGCGACTACCTCACGCGCTGGGCCGAGCTGCGCAACTCTTGCGAAGGCGTGCACGAGGTGCAGGCCATTGAATACTTCACTGCCGGATGCCGGGAGGGCACCCTCCTCAAGGACAAGCTTCTCTGCGACAAGCCGGTGACCCTCGACGAACTATTGATCATAGCAGACAAGTACGCCACGGCCGACTCCTCCATGAAGGCAGAAATCCAAGTTAACGCATCGGGCAAAGTGGCCCCTCAAGCTCCTCGGACCCCGGCTAGCGACACCAGCCGGCGCCAGCAACCAAACGACAACAAGTGCAAGGCCATGCAGCCGGCTTCCACAAGCCGGCAGGTAGCAACGGTTGAAGATCAGAAGCCGGAAGGGCAGCCTCCTCCCAAGCGCCAGAAGGGTGGCAAGCCCAACTCGTTACCCGCCTTCTCATACGAGCAGACCCTTGATGCACCCTGCAAATTCCACAGGGCGCAAAGCCGTCCAACCACACAACCCAGAAGTGCCACTAGCTCACCAGGAGCACCAAGGGTGACGGACTCCAGCTTGCCCTGCCAGCCGGCCCGCCCCCTCCTCCTCCTCAGCAGCCGGCGGTTCGTCCAGTCGGTGCAATACAAGGTGAATACCCTGAGGATCATGGAGCCTACGTCGTGTTCACTAGCGTGGCCAACGACAGGTGCAGCAGACGGCAGCAGCAACAAGAAGTGAATGCAGTAGCATCAGAGAACCTCGAATTCATGCACTGGTCTGAAAAGCCCATCAGCTGGAGCAGAGCCGACCATCCGGAAGTGATGCCTAATCCTGGCTCCTATGCCCTAGTGTTGGATGCCACCTTTGCCACCGAGAGGCGAGCTGCTCGTTTTTCTCGAGTCTTGATAGATGGCGGCAGCAGCATCAACATCCTATACAAGGATACCACGGAGATGTTGGGAATCAAGCAGAGACACCTTCAGCCCAGCCGGACGGTTTTCCATGGCATTGTTCCAGGCCTTTCCTGCTCACCAATCGGCAAGACTTAGATAGATGTCCTGTTTGGGGACAAGAATCATTTCCGCCGAGAGCCAGTCTGGTTTGAGGTGGTGGACCTTGAGAGCCCCTATCATGCATTACTTGGTCGGCCCGCGCTGGCCAAGTTTATGGCGGTCCCCCACTATGCTTACCTCAAGATGAAGATGCCGAGCTCCAAGGGAATCCTGACCATAGCAGGAGACTACAAGAAGTCGTCCGCCTGCGCAGCAGAAAGCAGCCGGCTGGCCGAGTCCCTCGTGATCGCGGCTGAGAAACGGCTCCTTGACCGAGTCGTGGCAATGGCAAGCAAGCAGCCAGAAAATGTCACCCAACCCCAAGGAGTCAAAAGCTGAGGGCTCGTTCAAGCTGGCCAAAGACACAAAGAAGATACCCTTGGACCCGGAGCACCCGGAGAGGCACGCTGTCATAGGTGCGAACCTTGATAGCAAATAGGAAGGCGAGCTCATCGATTTCCTCCATGAGAATCGAGACATCTTTGCATGGTGACCTAAAGACATGCCGGGTGTTCCGAAGGATTTCGCCAAGCACAAGTTACATGTCTGGTCTGATGCCAAGCCAGTCAGGCAGCCCTTGCGCCGTCTGTCAGAAGAAAAGAGAAGAGTTGTTGAAGAAGAGATAGCCCGGCTTCTAGCAGCCGGCTTCATCATGGAAGTGTTCTTCCCAGAGTGGTTAGCCAACCCGGTCTTGGTGCTGAAGAAGAACAAGCAGTGGCGCATGTGTATCGGTTATACCAGCCTCAACAAAGCGTGCCCCAAAGACCCATTTGCCTTGCCAATAATCGACCAAGTGATTGACTCCACAGCCGGATGCGAGCTGCTGAGTTTCTTGGATGCGTACTCAGGATACCATCAGATTAAGCTGAACCCAGCCGACAGGCTAAAGACCGCCTTCATCACGCCGTTTGGAGCCTTCTGCTACCTAACAATGACATTCGGCTTGAGAAACGCTGGTGCCACCTTTCAGCGTTGCATGCAGAAGTGTCTCCTCAAACAACTCGGCCGAAACGCCCACGTCTGTGTGGATGATGTTGTGGTGAGGACGGAGAAGCGTGGAACGCTGCTAGAGGACCTCAAGGAGACCTTTGAAAACCTGCGCCGATTTCAGATCAAGCTCAACCCGAAAAAATGTGTCTTTGGAGTTCCAGCCGGCCAGCTTCTTGGCTTTCTGGTTTCAGAGCGCGGCATAGAGTGCAACCCTGTGAAGATCAAAGCCATCAAGAGGATGGAAGTGCCCACCCGACTGCTGGACATGCAAAAATTCACCAGCTTCTTGGCATCCATCAGCCGTTTCATCAGTCGGCTGGGTGAGAAGGCTCTTCCCCTGTACCAGCTCATGAAGAAGACCACCTTTTTTGAGTGGAATGACAAGGAAGATGAAGCTTTTCTCCAGCTCAAGAAGATGTTGACCACTCCGCCTGTCCTGGCGGCTCCGACTCCTAAGGAGCCCATGCTCCTCTACATCGCCGCCACCAGCCGGGTGGTCAGCACAGTCATAGTGGTAGAACGCAAGGAAGAAGGCAAGGCACTACCAGTCCAGAGACCGGTGTATTACCTGAGTGAAGTGCTGTCAGCCTCCAAGCAGAACTACCCCCACTACCAGAAGATGTGCTACGGCGTGCACTTTGCCGCCAAGAAACTGAAGCCATACTTCCAAGAGCACCCAATCACTGTGGTCTGCACAGCTCCGCTTGACAAGATCATTGGAAGCCGAGTTGCTTCAAGCTGAGTGGCCAAATGGGCCATAGATTTGTCCCCCTACACCATCTATTACCAACCTCGCACCGCCATCAA
This sequence comes from Triticum aestivum, assembly GCF_018294505.1. Classification (NCBI taxonomy): domain Eukaryota; kingdom Viridiplantae; phylum Streptophyta; class Magnoliopsida; order Poales; family Poaceae; genus Triticum; species Triticum aestivum. The sequence continues at coordinate 289,991,303 of NC_057814.1, read as the reverse complement.
GTCACAAGCACTGGCCGACTTCCTCGTCGATTGGGCCGAGACCCAGTACCTACCGCCAGCGCCAGACTCCACCCATTGGCGAATGCATTTTGATGGTTCCAAGATGCGCACCGGTTTGGGAGCCGGCATCGTCCGTACCTCTCCCAAAGGCGATAAGCTCAGATATGTGCTGCAAATCCATTTTGCCACCTCCAACAACATCGCTGAATACGAGGCACTCATTCACGGGCTCCAGCTTGCCAAGGAACTCGGCATTCGCCGGATCCTGTGCTATGGTGACTCCGACTTGGTGGTCCAGCAGTCGTCAGGCGACTGGGACGCTAAGGATGCAAACATGGCGAGCTACCGCTTCCTCGTATAGAAAATCAGCGGATACTTTGAAGGGTGCGAGTTTCTCCATGTGCCAAGGAATGACAATGAGCAAGCAGATGCCTTGGCATGAATCGGCTCCACCCGGCAAGCAATACCAACCGGCGTCGCCCTACAACGCCTCCACAAGCTGTCTGTCAAGCCATCGCTAGAGTCGGATTCCATCTTTATGCCGGCGCCTCCTAAAGCAGTCGGATCCGACTTGACGACCCCAGCAGACGGCACGAGGAATTCGGCAGGTGACCCGGGGACTGCAGCAGCCGCACCCGGCCCGGGGACTTCAGAGCCCGGCTCGGGGACTGCAGCAGTCGGCCCAGGGACTTCATCGACTCAGCAAGCGGCAGCTGACTCCAACCCGCCGCCTCCCGGCCCAACTGCCCTCATGCAAGTCGCAGTCCTAGCAATCGAAGAATTTGCAGCGCCTTCATGTGCCAAGCCCATCCTCAACTTCCTGGTGAACAAAGAGATGCCGACTGATGAGATCTCGGCCCGGCAAGTGCAACACCGGGCAGCAGCATACACCATAGTCAACAGAGAGCTTGTGAGGCGCAGTGTCACTGGTGTCTACCAGCGCTTCTTAGAGCCGGAGCAAGGCCAAGCAATCCTCAAATATAGTCATCAAGGCGAGTGTGGTCACCACGCGGCTTCAAGAGCACTCGTGGCCAAAGCTTTCCGCCATAGTTTTTTCTAGCCAACTGCTCTAGAAGATGCCAAAGATTTGGTCCAGAAATGCAAAGGGTGCCAGAAGTTCCGCTCACAGCCACATCAGCCGGCTTCTGCACTCAAGACTATCCCCATTGCCTGGCCCTTTGCCGTCTGGGGCCTGGACATGGTGGGACCATTCAAGACGGCGTGCGGCGGCATGACTCCTCTTCTTGTCGCGGTGGACAAGTTCACCAAGTGGATAGAAGCAAAGCCAATTAAGAAATTGAATGGTCCGACTGCTGTGACTTTCATCTCTAACATCACCATCCGGTACGGCATACCACACAGCATCATCACCGACAACGGCACAAACTTTGCAAGGGGTGCCTTGGCCCGTTTCTGCGCGACACAGGGCAACCGACTGGACTTAGCGTCCGTTGCCCATCCGCAGTCAAACGGTCAAGTGGAGCGAGCAAACGGCCTCATTTTGTCCGGTATCAAGCCCCGACTGGTCGAGCCTCTGGAGCGTTCGGCCAGCTGCTGGCTCGACGAGCTTCCGGCCGTCCTCTAGAGCTTGCGCACAACTCCGAACAAGTCAACCGGCTTCATGCCTTTCTTCCTCGTCTACGGTGCCGAAGCCTTCATCCCGACGGACATAGAATTCGACTCCCCTCGAGCCACCATGTACACCGAAGAGGAGGCACAAGAAGCGCGACAAGACGGCGTCGATCTGCTGGAAGAGGGCCGGCTGTTGGCACTCAGCCGGTCCACCATCTACCAGCAGAGCCTGCGCCGATACTACAACCGGAAGGTCAAACCAAGATCCTTCCAGGAGGGAGACCTTGTGCTCTGACTGATCCAGCGGACAGCCGGCCAGCACAAGCTCTCGGCACCTTGGGAAGGCCCCTTCATCACTAGCAAGGTGCTAGGCAACGACTCCTACTACCTCATCAACGCTCAGAAGCCTCGAGCACACAAAAGAGATGACTCCGGCAAAGAGACAGAGCGACCATGGAATGCAAACCTCCTTCGAAGGTTTTATAGTTAATGCAGTATGTACCACCCCAACCTTTGTATTAAGTAAGAAGACTTTGGGTCCCCCGAGAAGATCTCGGGGACTGCCCTCTTTTATCTATATGATAAGTATTACGCCTGTCATCATGTTATTTCAATTGTCCGTCTGGCACCGGGCTCGACCAGTCGACCCGGGGACTCGTCGCCTTGTACTATGTAATGCTTCCTGCGGCCGGACAAGTAATGTATTGGCACTCAAGCTTTCTCCTGCCAGCGGCCGCAGCTCGCAGAGCGACTGATTGGCTGGCAGGAGTTAAGGCAGAAAGGGTGTCTGCATGAAAAATGGCTAAGGACCCAAAGCGTGCACATAGTCCAAGCCGACTCCCCACTTCGCCGACCGGCTGCTGAGCAGCCAGCCGGCCGGTTTCTACTCAACTTGCTAGAAAGCTCTAAACTGGCTAAACACTTGCCTCCCCAAAAGTAGCTAAGTACTTAACCCAGCCACAGTCCGCAAAGCGGCTGTTTGGCTGGCAAGACAGCAACCAAGGGAAGGCGGCAAAGGAAAAAAGCCAAAAGAGCAGAAAGCAAGGAAAGATAGAACTCGGAAAATATTTACATATCAAAGGCCCTTGGCCAACATTCAATAGAAGTTTAAAATACACCCCGCTGGCGGAATTGTGCAAAGCTAACAAGTTTGTCGAGACTGATAAGCAGGTAAAGCAAAGATAAACTGGTTGCCTAGGGAGCAGCAGACGGGTTTGGTGGATCGGAGGAGTCGGTGGCGCCGGTTGGTGGAGCGGCCGGCTGGTCAGTCTCCGCTTGGTCGCCTCCAGTGGCAGCCGGCTCACTCGGGCGTGGCTCATTGCTGGAGGCGCGGTCGAGCTAAGGTTGGCCATCCGCTCCGACCTCTGGCGCCTCCTCCTCACCGCTGGAGTCGATCACCTCGGCCGAGTCCTCGCCGTCCTCCGGGTTCAGCCCGAACCATTCTAGTGGTGCCTCGGCGTCGTTCTGGGCCCGCTCCGGGATGAAGACGCTGGTGTTGGTGTACTTGGCGATTGCCGCCGCACACTTGACAAGGTCATCTTCCACGGCCACCAGCTCCTCCTGGGCCTCCTACCGAAACGAGGTCAACTGGGCTAGATTTAGCCCAGGGTTCCACGCCTTGACAAACTCCAAGGCCCGGCGCGCTCCAGCTCGGGCCGAGAAACCCTTCCAGGCCTGAAGACGGTCGGCCGCCACCTCCAGCCAGTCGGCAGTCTGACTGGGACTACGCGGTGCCGGCATGTCCGGCCACAGAGCAGCGATCGCCTGGGCTCCGACGCGCTGAAGACGGCGCAGCATTCGGTGAGCCGGCCGAAGACGGGCCTTGATACTCAAGAGTTGCTCGCAAGGGTCCGGTGGGCGCCGGCAGCAATCTGTGCACCTTCCGCCCTCCATCCTTTGCGATCAGCTTCGATGGCCTGATTGGCGGCGTCAGAATGACCAGGGAAGAAGTCTGCCCAAATAAGAAAGCAAAAAGCCAAAGTTAGAGACAAGAGGCTGGCTCGGTCAGCAGCCGGCAGCTCAAAGAAGGAAAAAGAAGGGAAGCTCACCATCAACTATGTCTTCAATCTCATGAAAGCTAGATGTCAGCATCGCCTCCTTGTCGGTCCAGGCAGAGCATTCGGTCGCGAACTCAGCAAGGAGGCTGGTCTCCTTGTCCTCCGCCTCCTTCTGGGCCTTCTTGAGAAGCTTCGCCTGCTTCGCTAGTTGCGCGACCAGCCGGTCACGCTCTTCAGCCAGCTTGCCGCACTCCACCTCCTTGGCACGCAGCGCGGTGTTGGCTTCGCCCAGCTGCTGCTGCAAGGCGGCGTTGACCTCTGCAGAGAAAAGAAGAAGGGAAAGGTGTCAGTTGCCAACAGAGAAGAAGTGTAGTCGCCGGGGAGATCCGGCTCGACTGGTCAGCAATCGGCCCGAATCTCGGGGACTACAGCCCGCGGGTGCGCCAGCGCGCCCCCGCGGAGAAAGGAGTCGTCAAAATCAACAGAAAAGAAGAACAGTTGCCGGGGAGATCCGGCCCAACTGCTCAGCAGTCGGCCCGAATCTCGGGGAGTACAGCCCGCGGGTGCGCCAGGGCGCCCCCGCGAAGAAAGAAAAGGACTTACTCCGGCTTTCCGACAAGTCGGCGGTCCGTTGAGTCAGCTCCTGAACCTTGGAGTTGAAGACGATCGCGCGGAGGTTGTGATAGTCCTGCAATGAAGATATCAGATAATGTCAGTACTCGGAGCCTGCCGACTAAAGTTCCGAGCCGCCTGCTCAGCAGCCGGCCTGAAACTCGGAGACTACACCCAGTGGGTGCGCTGGCGCGCCCCCACGGAGAAGCACAAAGTCAAAAAAGCAAGAAGTATACCCGGACTGCTGCTCGCGATTCCAAGAACGCGTTGTTGCAGCGCTTGAGAGCGTCGGCTTCGGCCTGAAGCTTGGCCTTGACGTCTAGGATCGCTGTGTTCAAGGGGCCCGTCCCGCCTCCCGCACCCACCAAATGGGCGCGGCGCTGGTCGCCTCGGCATCCGGGATCGAACAGCTCGCGGTGGTGGTCTCCTGCGGGCATGGCGCCGAGGCCGCCTTTGCAAGCCGGCGACGCGTTGGGGTGCGGACCTCAGGAGTTGGGTCCGTCGCCATCTCGTCTCCGGCTGGCGGCGCCGGTGGATCAGCCAGTTGCTTGTCCCGCGCTTCCTCAGAGGGTGGTGGCTGAGGCACGGTCGCATCCGGCATGACGACGTCGCCACCGTCCCTCTCGATGATCGGGTGCTCGTCACCAGCTCCCCCAGTCGGCGCCACAAATTCTGGTGGTGGCGGTGCGGAGCTCAGGGGAGTGACGAATATCACCGACTGGCGGCGCGCGGCTTCTTCAGCCTGCTTCTTCGCCACCGCGGCTGCCTCGGCTTCCGCCAACTTCTTCAGGACGGCAACCTCCGCCCTTTCCGCTTCCGCCTTCTCCAGGCGGGCGGCCTCCTGCTCCTCGCGCGCCTCCCGCGCGTTTTGCTCCGTTGCCTCCCGGAGGTCGGCGGCCGGGTCGATTCGCCGGGTGGTGGTGGAAGTCTCCGCCGACCCAACAATGGAGGCAGCGGCCGACTTCTCGAGAGAGAGTGGAGCCCTAAGTCAAGAGGATAAAGCAAAGGAAACTAAAAAAGAATCAACAAGGAAAAAAGAAAAAGCGCAAGAGAAGATACTTACGCCGACACCATGGGGGCGCCTTTGGGAGTCTTTGGTACTTGGCCGCCTTTGCTGCGGCCTCCCTCCGCTTGGTCGTGGCGGTCGGATTCTTGGCCTTCTTCGGCACGCTGCTGAACAAGACATCGCCTGTCTTGCGTTTCCGCGTGCCGCCTCGAGCAGTCGGCTCGGCGGAGGGGCCTGCGTCTGCCTTGCCTGCACCTCGTAAAGGCGCGGCTCGTCTTCCTCGTCGTCGTCGTCTGGCCAGGTCTCAGTGCCTCCTTCCTCGGAGCCACCGGCTCCATAGACGCCTGTGGCAGTGTCCTCCAAGGCGGCTGCCCCCAAGTCAGGGTCGTCCACGTCGCTCTCAGCCCGGTCCGGTGCGTAGTCACCACCCGGCCCCATGACTGCGGCCGTCGCCGGAGACATGTATATCAGCGTCCCGAAAAGTCCGATTGCTCAAGATCACCAGACGGAGTAAAAACGGAGCGTTAAAAAAGCAGAGATCAAAAGGCTTACGGCAGGTGGAGGGTCCGCACGGGAGTAAGGCGGCTTGTCGAACTACCAGGACTCCTCCAGCTTGAAGCCGGAAATCTCATTCACCAGGTTGGCCACCTCAGTAGCCGACATCTCCTTGGTGCTCAGCTGGCATGGGTCGTGATGCCCGCTCATCCGGCTGATCAGATGAGGCCGGCCTTGGAGTGGGAGCACCCGGCGCACGACGAAGGCAACCAACAGGTCGGTCGCCTTGAGGCCCTCGGAGTCGGTCAGCTCCTGGAGACGCTGGATGGCGGCGGTGCCGTCTGCCGACACCGGCTTCGGCTTATAGCCCCAGTTCGCCCGGGGCTCAGCCGGCGGGCCAGCTGCGTAAGCCGGCAGGTTGAGGAAGTCGACAGTCGGGTCGACATTCTTCACGTAGAAGTAAGACTGCTGCCACATCTTGACCGATTGTGGCAGCTTGACGGTGGGGAAGGCGTTCTTCGGAGACGGCCGCCGCACCGCGATGAAGGCACCACACTGGGCAGCCACCTCCCGGACGGAGGTGCCCAGCTTGGTGTAGAAAAATGCCCCCCATAGCTCGATGGTGGGGAGGATGCCGAGGTAGCCTTCGCACAGTATGACGAAGGCGGCCAGGAGCATCACCGTGTTGGGCGTAAGTTGATGAGGCTGAAGGTGGTAGAATTCGAGGAATGAGTAGAGGAAGCCGCTCGCCGGCAGGCCGAAGCTGCGGATGAAGTGCGAGCGGAAGACGACCCGCTCGCCCTCCTCCGGCGCCGGCGAGATCTCTCCCTCCGGAGGCACACGCGCCTTCACGTATCCCGCGCCGGGGAGGCGCCATGTGTCGTGGAGGAATGCGATGTGGTCCTCATGGACGTTCGACCCGTCCCAGTCCCCTCCATGCTCGCGCGCGATGGAGAGCTCGACGAAAGGAGCGGCGCGGCGGAGGAGCAGAGATTGGGCGGGGCCGAGAGGGCTCGAGAAGGATGAGCTCAACGGCGACAAACGACTGCAGCACTCCGGCGAAACTCGGAGGCGCTGCGGCGAAAGGAAGAAGGAGGAAAAACAGGGTGAGGGGGCGCGCGTGCTTCGCCGCTCCCTCTCCTCCCCCTACTTATAGCCTGCGGGCTATGAAGCCGAGGGGGCGGGCGTGGGATCATGGGATTAACTATGCCCACGACCCCACGTTCCCACCTTTACCGCGCGGGTTACTGCACGCAGTAACTCCGCGGGGAAGCCCAACCGCCCGCCTCGGCCGCAGCAGATCCGCTCGCGTGCCGAGGCCCGGTGGTGGTGGGCCCCCACCCGCGGCCGCGTCTTGTCACGCGCGTGGGCTGGCAGGCTGGCGCCGCGTGGCGCACCCTCGATGGGCGGCGGGCCTAGAGGCTTAGCCTGCAAGCCACCTAGCTCCCGTCGTTGCATTCTAAATTTCAGATAAACCCGACTAGGCGTAGCCGACTCCCTCACGCGGCTTGCGAGGAGTCGGACGAAGCTTTCACCCATAGCACCCGGAGGAGAAACTGTTGAGGCACCTCAGCCCCTCAGCCGTGGTGCCTCACCAGCTTCGGGGACTACTGTCGGAGTAATGGGCCACGGGTAGCCTAAACCGAGCCCCAGAGCCTTTCAAGGCATCGGGGCCGGCTGCGCCCCTCAAGACGCCCAGATGAAGCGCCGCCTTCTGGTAGCCGGCTGACGGAATGGCCATTCTCAGGAAGGCGGCGCCAAGACAGGCTGACTCCTAGCAGGTGGCCTCCAGAGAGGCCGGCTCCTAGCCGTCGGCCCATGGCGCCCTCAAAGTATGCGCCCCCATTAAGAAGACAAGATGGGGCGAGGCAACAGTGAAGCCCATCCCTCCCATATCCAGGGATGGGCGTGGCCACAGTGCACCGTACAGGCGGAGATCTCCGCCCGGCGCGGCACTGTTGCCACTCCACTCCTGACGTCACCACAGGCAGGCGGAGCCCTGCTCCCATGACGGCCTGTCGGTACGGCCTGCAGGCGGCGGGCCCTACCAGGCGGCAAGGGCCCGGAAGGCGGTGGAGGCCAGACCAATCGGACCTGAGGAAGGCCAGCTTCCAGCAGCGGGCCTATTCCTCCCTTGGGGCCAGTGCGACATTAACCAGATGAGATGCGGAGTGGCTACAGTGATCTCCCACCAGGCGGCGGGACTGTAGCCACGCTCCCCTGACCAAGCATGCGTCATTAGCGTCACGGCTATAGTGATCAGCAGCCGACAAGACCCGCGAGCAGCGGAGGCGGCCTGTCGGCTCCGTACCAGACCAGTCGGCGGGGCCCACCAGGCGGCGGGCCCCAGCAGCCGGCGGAGAAGCCGGCGACCAGAGAGACTGACAACTAGGTCCTACACCCGGCCAGATTTGTACCCCTGGGGGGTAGGCCTATATAAACCCCCCAGGGCACCCATGCAAAGGGTTGGAACCTGTTAGAATTAGACCAGCACCTAGGGGAGAGGAGAGCAAGCCTTGCCTTCTTCTACCTCTAGCATAATGCTCGAGGAGCACCATTGTACTCACTAGTGCCTTAGTGATCATGCGGAGACCCCGCAGAGCAGAACTAGAGGTGTTATCTCCTAGGAGAGCCCTGAACCTGGGTAAAGTGCGCCGGCGTTCGTGTCTACGCCTCATCCCGCTTCCAGGCACCGGCGATGTTCAACTCACTCCCCACCATGATAAGCCATCCTTTGGCATATGTCGCACCCAACCCCTGACTCCAGGAATAGCCATCCAACAATATTATTTTCTATGACATGCATTAATATATTCTTAGTTAAATCTAAGGTCAAAGTTTGGTACTACAAAATATGAAGGGGGCCAATAAACCACGATGGAGGTAGTACCTATACGAGCACACACACCCAGTGTAGAAATAAAGGACGTTATACATGTGTCCCGCAATCCACGCCAATGCTTCCGGCCTCTTCCCTCATCGGTTTCCCGCCACCAGCAAGTGGCTTGCTCCATATGACCCAGTCGGCAACGCACCGTAGCGACACTGTGCGTCGATCTAGTCCACACCCATCTACCATTAGTTATTCCAAGCATGCCAGCCACCAACGAAAGTTTCAACATCGACCCCTTCCTGCGTCACATCTTCGGCAAGGAGAACGAGCCGGAGCAGGTCGGGGACCAAGAGCTTCATCGGTCGGTGCAGGCACCATGGCCCATCGGCAGCGATATCGATGTACCAGTCCTTAAGGGCGCAATCGACATATTGCAGAGGAAATGTGATGAGCAGTTTGCCATCCACCGTGCAAAAGATCCAGAGCTGCTCGGTGATCGACGACCCACCCAAAGAGCCGCCGTCATCGGTGCTCGTCGAGAGCCTGATGCCCCGCAAAGAATGGAAAGAGGACCTCTGCGATCCAGTTATGAGACAGCCACCCTGTGGCTTCATCATTGCCGGCGGCGGCCGTGTCAGCCTCGATCCCGATGATGTGGTGGCTAGGCTCAAGCGCATCCCTAGCGGAGTTGACGTCTCCGGCGAAGTAGAACATCGCCAATGTGGTATCTTGAGGATGCAGGTGATGGACGGAATTTGCTACCAGGGCAGAGACATGGAAATGGAGCAGTTCCGCGGAGATTTCATGCACGCGATTGCACGCTGTCAAGCTCTTCTGGAAGAGGCCCAGCAGCCCCAAGAGCCTCCCAGTGCCAGCAGCTCCCTCGGCGGAGACGGGTAACATGGCCGCGGGTCGAGACACTCGGAATGAACGGCCGCTAGGGTGCTATGCTGGTCATGGAGTCTGAGAAGACTCTCGTCGGAAGGCCACCAGCTTAGTCTTTCAGCCTATATTTTATTATAATTGTATGGAAATGTCGCATATCGATATTTTAAGTCACTAAGCATATGTAGCTCATGTGTGTTTTGGGAGTTGCCACATGTGGCATTTTAAACTATCCTGAATATGTAAGACAATTATTAACCGTTGCAATTGTAAATTTGCCTCAACGGCGAGCAGAGCGCGCGCAGGGACGCCAGAGCAGAGCGTGCCGTGGCCGCCTCAATGGCGAGCAAAACAAGCGGACGGACGCGAGCAGAGCGCGCCGCAGCCGCCTCAACGATGAGCAGAGCGCGCCGCGGCCACCTAAATGGCGAGCAACCACACCTGCATATTGCAATTTTGGTCAACCTTCTAGCACCGCGTGGGACACACGACGGCCCATCCATCAGACATGATGGTGATATCTGGACCATGTGTGATAGTGGGCAGATACATACATGTCCCAGAACACTGGCCTATGTACGCAATCTGGGAACCATTTCGGGCTTCGAGCCTAGAACCATCAACAAATTTTGAGCTTGTTTCTCATCACATTCTAGATTACCACGCAATAAGTAATTACAAATCCGTTCAAACCAATCAAACCTAAACGCGTTCCCACTTAGCACTGGGCTAGTAGGAGGAGTTTAGAGTCGACATATAACCAGGGAGCAAAGACCAAGGCCATGGAAGCACTATAGAGGTCCTGTAGCTACGCGGCAACCGCAGCAGGGATGTACTAGCGCGCCGTGGAGCCCTCGAATGAGATCTCACTGGCACACGAGGGCTTTCACAAGCGCACTCGCCGCGGCGGCGATCGCGGTGAGCTAGCGGTGCTGAAGTCCTTGGACAGCGACGACGACATTCTCGCTGGCCTAATTAAGAAGCAGGAGCTGGTCGACGGCTTGATGAAGCTGCTCGAGATTAGCGATGCCTCGGTTGAGAAGGCGACTGGCCTCGTCGAGCAACTCATGGGTGACAATGCAAAGCTCCTCAAGGCGCTCACCGAGACGGAGGAGGAGGCCGCCGGCTGGAAGAAGCTACATGAGTAGAGCAGTGCCTCGGGATTGATGCTCAAAGTGGTCGTCGAGGAACTGATGGGTTACTTGATGAAGCTCCGGATCGAGCGTGAGCAGGAGCTGGAGGAATTCATGGCTGCTGTCAAGCAAAGTTGTGAGGAATTGAAGAAGGAGCTGGAGGATCTCGTCGCCCGGCGATCTATCAAGGAGTAGAGAAAGTAGCAACCCAGATCGTCGTTTGCGATTTCCTTCTTCTCTTGCCACCGTGTCTTCCGGGTGTTGCCGCATGTGGCATTTTAAATTATCTGGAATATGTAAGACAATTATTATCTGGGCCACTGTAAATTTGACGTTGTATTATCCGTTGCCATTTTATTTGTCATCGTATTATGAGTTGTCACATGTGGCATTTTAAATTATCTGGAATATGAGTTGAAAACACGAACAAAGCAAATGCTAATGTTGAGCCTGGCCATGGGATCACAAGCAAACACCCTCCGTCCAGGTGCTTTAATTAACCACGTGTTAAACAGCGCCTCGGCCGCCATTAATGGAGAAGTTATGAGCGAAGCGGGCGGCTGGTGGATGGATGTCAAAGAGCTCGCTTCCCGGTGAGCATGCGCGGCCTTGGCTGCTCGCACGTGTCCCGTCGAGCCAGCGTGGTGGATAGGTCGCACGCGTCCCGTCGAGCCTGCACGACGGACTGCTCACATGCGTCCCGTCGAGCCTACACGGCAGAATTCTCGCGCTCGTCCCATCTAATCAAACCGTTGCACGCGCGCCACCGAGTATGGTTAAATTTTGGCACAAAATACAAAGATGACCAACGAACGAGAACCGGGGTAGTACTCTCAAATAAGAAAAGAGGGTGCATGGCCGCACTTAAATGGTTACGGGAACACACACGGTTAATATAATACAACCGTTTGCGATATTAACGTGTCAGCTATATGTTTCAAAAGGAATTCGTTGGCTATTAATGTGTTTGATGGTGTCCTCGAATAGGGGGTACTCACCACGTCGTCTCCCAACCAGGTGGAACAGGCCGAGGACCCCATGGCGGTTCTCTCATGGGCCACTTCGAGCAGCCCATGCTGCATACAAGGGATATTCCACAATACTTGGCGCCCAAGACGAGGACTCTCCTAAACCCTAGGCCTCCGGTGTATTATATGAACCAAGGCCAGGCTAGTCAATAGATCAATTGATATTCATTAGAACAATCTTGTGGTATATACATGTACTCTGTACAATCCCCCCATATGAATACAATCAAGAGCAGGGCATAGGGTATTATCTCTTCGAGAGAGCCCCAACCTGGGTAAAATCTCGTGTCCGTGTTACCATTGCTCCAAGATGCCTAGCTTAGGACCCCTACTACGAGATATGCCGGATATAGAACCGACATTGGTTCTTCCATTGAGAGCCTGCTGGGCTATTGCCACGGGTCGGTGGGACGATCAAGTGATATTTTTTAAGTTAGATTTGTTCCATGCAAATTATCCTTTTTACAGATTACTGCTACTGTTGTGTTCTGGTTTATTCGCAGAACAATTTGAGCCTCGCTGTAGAACGGGATTCGAATGAATATTTTAATGTCATACCAGACATGGACGATGTCAAAACGTCGGATCACCTGTGGGAATTGTCGGGACGCTGCTCCTCGATCATCCTGCAGCCGTATACAATACGGAAGTAAATCCGGTCTCCAGCAACGGGGCCACCCAGGAAGTCTTTGTTCTCCCTTATTAAATCAAGTGTTATGGCGTGAGCCATTACCTTCTATTAAATATGCTTAGAGCATGTAGTCCCGTACTAATAATACTAACCTTGAACGTGGTTTTCAAGCATCGGTTGGTGGACAGTGCGGGTAGTTTTGTATTGCTTAGCACCGGTGAACTTTTTTCACTGCGCAATCATCATCGGACCGCCGACTTCGTCATCCTGTGGATTCCTATCCGTGTCGAAATTGATCGTCGCGTTTTGATGAGATATCGACTAACGGCACAGTCATATACATACCTTTTCTTTGTGAATTATTACTGCCGTCTAGCATAATTCTATTCGTAGATAGGTCAGAAGAAAGGCCAGGCAATGTTCTGTACACAACTGTGGATGATCTGCAAAATCAGCAATCTATCGTGGACCTTGGTAAAATCCATCTGGGCGCGCCAGCAAAGTAGCAACAAACTCGAAGGACGTCCAGTGATCAATCCTGAGACCGTCTATGCGGCCGCAACCACGGCGGCCCCATCCGGAAATAAAGGCACATGAGGAGATAATCCCCGTGCAAGTCTCGTAACCGAGCTAGCAAAGTAAAAGCGTAAGCATGGATATACTAGCAAGGGAAGTACTACTTGTGCTAAATTGGGCACATTTGCCATACCTAATTGATAGATATTTTGCCTTTTTGTTTGGTTTTACTAATCCGTCTTGAATTACTTATTCAATATTCTTTTTTCTCTGATCGATGTTGCGACCACGCTATGGTCTGGTTAGCCCCGGCTCGACGACCTCTCAGCGGCACATGCGCAGCAGTGCATACATGATGCGGCGGTAAGTCCCGAACGACCATGTTGAGAAGAGGACCTCCGAGCACACATCAGAGAGATTGCTTTTCTTTCTTCTCTTTTTTTCCAGCTCCTAGTCGCTAGTCCTCTACTACTTTTTTGTTGACAAGTACATAGACCTATAACCCAATTGACAACTAATTTTGTAGCACGGCACCTCAGATTTGATGAGTGGATTCTAGTAATTTAATTACTACTATGTTATATGGATGGGTCTCTTTCCCCCACTCCTTTGATATATGATAGCACACTCGTGCGTATTCTAGAAAAAAGTACTACTACTCCACGTAAAGATCAAAATCAATATATTCTTGATATTTGGTAGTACCAGTTCTGCACATATGGTTTCTTTTTTGCCTCGGTCTGCTACAACCATCGCTGTCAAACAGGTTTTATTTCTTCAGGCTATTTGTTTAGCTTGTAAAATTATTGCACACGGAGTGTTTTCTCTCTGTTGGTTTGTACTACATTATTTCTTGCAAAGATATTCTACCGACGCTCGTATGTGGCGTCGGTCTGGCGAGTCTCTTGCCGTCACCTCGGCCCGTCGAGCTATCTCGACATTGACCTCATGCCATATAATCGACCTCGACTACGTCACGCCGCCATCTCAGCGATCCGGCGTCGTCGTCCCACCTGCGCCGATCAGTTGTCGCATCGCCTCTGCGCGGCCACTCCGCCAGGACAATCTCGGACTCAGGCCATATTTCTTTAATAGTTTACTTCACTTAAATTAGTTAAGTAGAAGAATTGTTTTTAATCTTCATTGGTATTACTTTTGGCTTGCACTATTATATGTGTAGGCATTCGACTTCGGCAGCATCACGCGGTCACCTCGGCATGGCGACGTCATCACCCCACCTCCGTTGACCAAGTGGGACTCCAACATCATCATGCCGACCTGCTCTGTTACCTCGGCAAGACTGGGGGCTTCACCTCTCCATAGCAGTCGTGCTGTGTCGCCAGTTCGGAGTGCCGAGCTCTTCGCTCGGCCACCTCGAGACCGGCTTGAGTTCAGCTCGCAAAGCTGGCCTAACGAGAAGCACTCCACCCTCGGGAACGAAGATTGAAGCTGAAGGTTGCGTCATCAACACTGAGCACATTAACCAGCTAAGTCGCTTTCATCTCCAATTTTTTTTAATGTTTAATTTTTGTTCGGTTCGACCAAGCATTATATTTTTGTTAAACAAAAATGTGTTTGTTAAAAAACACCTCTTTTCTCATGTTAACTGGGGGCTCTTAAATTTATATGAGCCATTTTATAAAAAAAATCTTCTAAATCATTGCAAAGTCTTTTTCTACCGCTCCTTTGTCGACTCGAGTGCGTGGTCAATAATTGGATAGCCTGTTTTCTCTCTCAAGCTGGCCTAACGAGAAGCACTTTGCCCACGGGAACGGAGATTGCAGCCGAAGGCTGACCCGCTTGAAGTCTTGAGATCGGATATGTCATGTTAAAACACGACAGAAGCACAAACTAATTTTAAGACCAATTTTAGATTGACACCAAAAAACCTGATCGAATTTAGACGTGAAGTTCTTATGTGAGTTTTTTGGTTGTTCAAGCTTATGGCACTTTTAACCTATCTGTGTGTCCCCAGCATAAGTCTCGCAGTACAACGCCGGACACCATTAAAGCTTTGGCAACATCAACGAGGGGCTATGGCTAGAGCCGAACCCACCAAAAGCCAAAGGTACTCCAAGGAGTCCTTGGCAAAACATTATCGGATATTGCTTTATATGCATCGGTTTCGAATTGTATCTTTGGTCAATAGTTGGGTTGCTCGGCTCCCGTGCTTGCCTCCTATGTTTCGCTTTGTTTGGCTAGGTGTGCAAAGGGAGAACCACTGCGATTGTGCTTCCAACTCGAATGGTTAAGCGCCTAGTGGAGAAAGCCGAAAACTGACTGTCACAATGGGCGTAAACTGGTCAGCGATACGATGACAGTGTCAAACTATAGATCGATAGAGATTACCCCGTGTTAAATGATGGGCCTTTCATAACATCTGACGAAGTGTTAATGGCTGGACTTTGGTCGGTGTCGAACACTAACCGGGGGCTCGTAGCTAGCTTCCTCATGTTTAAGCTCCAATGACTAAGTGAAATTTATAAAGCCCGCATATCCGATTGCCTCATTTCAGCTAACACAACCACCTCCGGGGACCAAGACGTCGGCTAAGGGTTGTTTAGTTGTTGCGGAAACACCCTGCGTAGCATCTACAAAACGGTGGAAGCCGGCGATGGGCCACTTTCAAATGATGAACGGTCGCAACGGAGTCAAAATAAACATATGATCAGCATTTGTATTCAGTATACAAGCGCTGCCTTCCGTAATCATCGTTATAAAGCCATAAATATGCATCAAGTTTGACTTAAGATTTTGGCCAAGCTGGGTTGCCTTGTTCCTGTGTTTAACCCTATGTTCCCAATTGTTTGGCTAGGGGGTAAAGGGAGCACCTCTATGATTGTTACTACCGGGTCATCCAGGTTAGTACCTCAGACTGGGTGAAGCCGAAAGCTAGCTATCTTAAGAATATAATTTGTCGGCAACAGCGGAAGTGAAAATTTTGATTCATTAAAGACCACAGAGATCGGGAACTTTCCCCAAACTAAATCCTCAATATTTTCCTCCCACATTGATTGGAGTTGAGGATTCACGATCATGGTTCACATGATAGCCTAGGAAAAGGAACTTGTAGAGGAACTATTTTTCCCAGAAGATGTTTCTTACGTTAAAAAGTAATATAACATATCTCTCCGCGTACCTTCGCTTATACAACCGTATGGCCGAATTGCCTTGTTTGCCATAAATATTTACCCTCATAAAGGCTTTATAAAGTAGGAGAAACCCTCCTTGGCTACTGGCCGAGGAGGTTGAAGCCGATGGTCGGTCAACAAAGTTTGGTACAATGCAGATCCGAGCATTACCGATGTAAAGTACTTGGATACATAGAATCATTACACATAAATTACAAATAAAGCCAATTTTCTACAACCCATCTTTTAAAGAGTCAAGGGGACAATCTCGCTGAGACAACCGAGCAGCTGACATAACGCTCTCATAATTCCCTATTGGCATTGATTTCTAAGCCCCTTGGGGTCAACATTGGCGATCCCAGCTTTCGCTAGCTCTAACTCCTTTAAGAGATCTTTATTATCTTCCCGAGAAGTTTGTGTTAAACACAACAATTTTTTTTGTCAAATGGATATCGATCCTTAATTTGGCCATGCATGCCCACATTAAGGCTCGGGGGCTACTAGGCTTCACGCTTATCATTTACAAATATTAAAGTGGCACATCGATCCCCTGATCTGGTGTTGCCACCCGACCAGTGGCTCGGGGTTGCCTTTTCAATGCAGAAATTTCAAAGTGCTCAGTGTTCGGCTTGACCGAGCTATGGGCAAACATGTCTTCGGACAACAATAGGTACCATTTGGGACTTATTCAGCATCAAGCTAATATATTATAGCGACTTGTCAAAAACCTCGCTCAAGGGCCCGTCCGTTGATCACTATCTCCTCGAAATGTTCATCTCGAAGTTTAGACTGACACACACCTTGAGGGCTACTAGCTATATATCTCATCAGCAAATAAATTGCACAAATTGGAAATAAAATCCGCAAACAATTTCCGAGACTAAGCTTGGCTAAACTCCTTTGACTTTTTCGAGCCAAGCTGATCTACGAAACTTCGGATACTGTCCGGCGTTGGTGCTCGGATACAGTCCGATGTTGCTTGGATGCAGTCAGGCGTGGAGCTCGGCTGCAAAAAGACACCTCGGATATAGTCCAGCGTTAGTGCTCAGCTGCAAAAAGACACCTTGGATGCAGTCCTGTGTTGGAGCTTGGACGCAGTCCGGCGTTGGAGCTTGGACGCAAGAGGACACTGCTGCACGGGAAACACTTCAAAACCCGAGGGGTGGCGTAAAAATAACAAGGCATTGATAAAGGCCGAGAACTTAAAGGGGCTCCTCGGATGCTCGACGTGTGAACACTTCAGATTTACGTCGGCAATCCTCAAGATTGAAGATGGGAAGATTTGTTGAACCAGTTTTCAAGATCGATGACCAAAGATGAGGAACAATTTGGAAGAATCGAGGAACGTCCCTAACTTGAAGACCGGTTCAAGGGGCTACTGATGGCGTCCTGGACTAGGGGGTACTCACCATGTCGTCTCCCGACCAGGTGGATCGTGCCGAAGACCCCCATGGTGGTTCTCTCATGGGCCACTTTGGGCAGCCCATGTCGCATACAAGGGATATTCCACAAGACTTGGCGCCCAAGACGAGGACTCTCCTAAACCCTAGACCTCTGGTGTATTATATAAACCGAGGTCAGGCTAGTCAATAGATCAAGTAATATTCATTAGAACAATCTCGTGGTAGATACATGTACTCTGTACAATCCCCCATATGAATACAATCAAGAGCAGGACGTTGGGTATTATCACTTCGAGAGAGCCCGGACATGGGTAAAATCTCTTGTCTGTGTTACCATCGCTCCAAGACGCCTAGCTTAGGACCCCTACTACGAGATGTGCCGGATATAGAACCGACAGTGTGCGTCTTGTCTTAAACTGTACGATTTTTTACCACGGCATATATGTGCCATGTCATGAAACCATGCCAAGTTTCATAATTTTTGGGTGAGTTTTCGATTTACTGGGATTTAGAACCCGAGATTCTCAATGTTTCAGGACGACCAGACATTTGTAATTCATTCACATTCCTTCATTGAGACCTAAACATGCACCCAATGACACATGTACGATTTTCCACCCATTTTGCTTCACTGGAGCATGTGCTTGTAGTTCAAATTTGAATTGTGGACAATAAATGCCTAGAAAACTCAATTAATATATAAAATGGCCAAATGAACCCTGAATAGTTTCAAATTTCAGCATGACACGCTTGTTATTCTATGTTGCCCGTAGAAAACAAAATATAAGGCAAGAAGAGGCATCGATTATCGTTTCGCCCACAAGAGGGGCATGTTTCCTTGCCGGAACCACGAGGGTTGCGAGAAGCTCCGATTTGTAACAGGCTTGTAATATAGCTTGGCCCAAATTGGTCAAAAAAAATACCACGACATATATGTGCTAAGTCGCAACACCATGCCATGTTTCATGATTTTCTGGTGAGTTTTGGATTTACGGAGATTTAAAAACCAAGATTTGCAATGTTTGAGGCCAAGCCAGGACACCGAGACGGTTGAATTCATTCTCATTCCTTCCATGGGACCTAAACATGCACCCAAGGACACATGTATGAATTTTTTAGCCATTTTGGTGCACTGGAGCATGTATTTGTAGTTCAGATTTGAATTATGGATATTAAATGCCTAGAAAACTCAATTAATGTATAAAAAGGCCAAATGAACCCTGTATAATTTCAAAGTTTAGCGTGAATATCCTGTCGTTCCACGTTGCTTGTAGAAGAAAATACAAGGCGAGAAGAGGGAGCGATTATCATTTCGCCCACAAGGGGGCACGTTTCCCTATCGAAACCACGAGGGTTCTTGCGAGAGGCTCCGGTTTGTAAGAGGTTTGTAATAAAGCTTGGCCCAAATTGGACAATTTTTTACCACGACATATATGTGTGTAGGATCAAAAGTATGTCTAGAGGGGGGTGATTAGACTACTTGACCAAATAAAAATCTAGCCTTTTCCCAATTTTAGTTCTTGGCAGATTTTAGCAACTTTGCACAAGTCAAGCAATCAACCTACACATGCAATTCTAAGAGTATAGCAGCGGAATGTAAAACAATTGCATATGAAGGTAAAGGGAGGAGTTTGAGGGAGCAAACGCAATGTTGACACGGAGATTTTTTATCCGTGGTTCCGATAGGTGGTGCTATCGTACATCCACGTTGATGGAGACTTCAACCCATGAAGGGTAACGGTTGAGTGAGTCCACGGAGGGCTCCACCCACGAAGGGTCCACGAAGAAGCAACCTTGTCTATCCCACCATGGCCGTCGCCCACGAAGGACTTGCCTCACTAGGGTAGATCTTCATGAAGTAGGCGATCTCCTTGCCCTTACAAACTCCTTGGTTCAACTCCACAATCTTGACGGAGGCTGCCAAGTGACACCTAGCCAATCTAGGAGACACCACTCTCCAAGAAGTAACAAATGGTGTGT
The DNA here is from genome assembly GCF_018294505.1 of Triticum aestivum. NCBI lineage: Eukaryota > Viridiplantae > Streptophyta > Magnoliopsida > Poales > Poaceae > Triticum > Triticum aestivum. The sequence continues at coordinate 289,972,081 of NC_057814.1, read as the reverse complement.
TGATGATGAACTCCTTGCTCTTGTGCTTCAAATGATAGTCTCCCCAACACTCAACTCTCTCTCTCTCACAGGATTTGGATTTGGTGGAAAGAAGATTTGAGTGGAAAGCAACTTGGGGAAGGCTAGAGATCAAGATTTATGTGGTTGGAATGGGATATCTTGACCTCAACACAAGTGTAGGTGGTTCTCTCTCAGAAAATATGTGTTGGAAGTGTAGGCATGTTCTGATGGCTCTCTCCACAAATGAAGAGTGGGTGGAGGGGTATATATAGCCTCCACACAAAATCTAACCGTGACACACAAATCACCAAACTCGGTGGGACCGAATCATGAAACTCGGTCGGACCGATTTAGTTCAAAATGTGAACGTTAGGATTCTCGGTGGGACCGACATGTCAACTCGGTGGGACCGATATCATTAGGGTTAGGGCATAACGTAATCTCGGTGAGACCGATTACACAAACTCGGTGAGACCGATTTTGGTAATAGACAAACAGAGAGTTGGTCAGGCAAACTCGGTGGGACCGATTCGCTCATCTCAGTTGGACCGAAACGTTACGAAAAGGAAACAGAGTGTTTGCATTGCAATCTCGGTGGGACCGATCGCTCATCTCGGTTTGACCGAAACGTTACGAATGGAAACAGAGAGATTACATCCCATCTCGGTGAGACCGAGATCCCTATTGGTGAGACTGAAAAGACTAAGGTTTCTGGCAGTGGCTATGTCAACTGAACTCGTTGGCTCCGGATATGAAATTTTGGTGGGGCCGAAATGGACTTTTTGGTTTGGGACATATGTGGATATGAGAAAGTAGTGGAGGGTTTTGGAGCATATAACTAAGCATTTTGAGCAATAACCTCATTAAGCAACACCTCATCCCTTCTTAATAGTATTGGCTTTTCCTATAGACTCAATGTGATCTTGGATCACGAAAATAGAAAATGTAGAGTCTTGTGCTTTGAGCTTGAGCCAATCTTTTGTCCTTAGCATTTTGAAGGGTCCACTTTCTAATCCATGCCATGCCAATCATTGAGCTTTCCTGAAATATTTATCTTGAAATAGTATTAGCTCAATGAGCTATATGTTGTTAGGAATTACCAAAACCACCCAAGGATAGTTTCACTTTCAATCTCCCCCTTTTTGGTAATTGATGACAACATATAGATCAAAGCTTTGACAAATGATAATAAGACTGAAAAACATCGTCGCTTTGAGAAGTATGTGATAAGCAAGAGCTCCCCCTAAATTTGTGCATTATTTAAGATTTGCTTTTGAATGCAAATGCACAATCGATTAGGATCATGGGTTACTCTTCCATGTCACATACATCTTGGTGGAGCGCTCAAAATTATAGACATTAAAAACATGCACTCATCACCAAGCAAGTGAATGATCATAAGAGGATATGAAAGATAATATCATCCAACAAGCATTAAGGTAGCATATGATCAAACACATGATCAACAAGTATCTCACAAGGACATAAAGTAGTATCTCACACAAGCACACAATAAAGAAGTTTCAACCAAAATAGCAAGAGTGATAAAAAAAGCAACACTCTCTCTCGAAGCCTATGATCTATACATTTTTCTCCCCCTTTGGCAACAAGTTACCAAAAAGTTCAAAAAGGCATAGTGCTAAACGACTCTCAGGCTTGATCTTCGGGAGGTGGTGTTGAGAGAACTCCAAGGACGAAGGCTTCGGATGAAGTAGCTGGAGCTGGTGGAGTAGCCGCTGGAGGTGGAACTGGAGCTGTAGCTGCTGGTGCTGATTCTGTTGCTCTAGTATCTGTCATGGGCACTACAGCAGATCTTTGTCCTCTGGGCACTCTAGCAAAAGCATCCGTAGTAGATTTGCCCTTCTTCTCCTCTGCTTCCTCCTGGAGCTGCTCAACTGCAGTTTGGATCTCTGTTACCTTGACATCAAGGTCATAGAATTTCTGCTCAGTGATCCTCTCCAAACTCTCCTGGTTCTTGGTCAGGGTGGCCAAGCCCTTCTCAATCCTTAGGGTGGATTGGATCAGGAATCCAAGCTGGTCTTGGTTGCTCTTCAAGAATACCTGAGAGCGTTGATAAGCTTGGCCCACTCATCAACTGTAGACTGGTATCTAGTACCCTCAGACATCCATACTATCCTTCCATCTGGATAGAAGTGGGCAGTGGAGTAAAACTGCATGATGAGCTCATCATTCCACTTGGTGAGCTTCTGGGCAACAAATGTGTCAACTCCACATGCCTTGAAGCTATCAAGCACACCAGGGAAGTGATCCTCATTCTCCTTGATGAACTCCCAGTCAACCCATCTCATGTCACACACAATGGGCTTCTTATCAAGCAGAATTGTCTCATAGAAGTCCTGCTGTTCCTTAGTGTGAAACATGTAGTCCACAGCAGTTATTCTCCTGATAGCATATGGATCAGACTGTCTCCATAGTCTCAATCCTGCATCCTTCCTGATTTGCATGTTCTCTGCAACTGGGTGTGCATCATTGTGGTCAGGGATCTTGGGTTTCAGCTTCCTCAACACTTGAGCTTCATCTTCTTCAGCAGCTTCAGGCACCGAGGCCTTGTTCTTCTCTTCAACATGGATGTTTCTAGTGCTTCTCTTGGGTTTAGGCTTTGGAGCTGGAGCAGCAGCCTTGGGAGCAGATTTGGGATTAGATGGAGCAGCCCCTGATCTAATTGCATCTCCCATGAGCTTTTGAGTTTTGGGTTCTGGTGTAGCATCCTCTTCCTCTTCTGAATCTTTCCTCATTGAGAGCTTGCCAAGAACTCTGGCAGTAGTGGTTCTGGCCCTCTTCTTCTTCTTATCCTCACAAGCTGCTTCTTCTTCAGACTCAATGGTGAACTTCATAGTTTCAACTGTGGCAACTTTTCTTGGCTTTGACATGGGTTGTCTTCATGCTGGCATCTTTGTTTTCATTCAAGGCTTTGTTGCAGCAGCTGTGCCATACTCTTTCTTCAACACCTTTTTCTTTGAAGTGGCATCATCTTCAACAGCCACATATTCCTCATCTTCTGAATCAGAAGTCCTCTTCTTCCTTGTCATGGTGGCAGCCTTTGGCAAGTTCCTGGGAGTGCTCATGCAGCCTTCATCATAGCTGCTAGAGGGATCTGAACCCTCACTCATCTGCACCTGTTGCTCAGACCTGTTCTACCTGTCACTTTGATCAGACATCTCTTGAAACACTCTGACAGCAGACCCTGTGAATAGGTTATAGATGAGGTAGAGTAGATGAGCATCACAAAGTACAGGAGTTTTGCAAAATAGATGACTTAAAAAACTTAATTTTAGTTCTTCACAGAAAGCATTTCGGATCTACCAATTTGTAAACTCGGTGATACCGAAGCAGCTTTTGGAACCTAAACTAGTGAACTCGGTCAGACTGTGAACTCGGTCAGACCGAGTCACAGTTTGGTGGTACCGAGACTGCTAGGGTTTCACAGAGAATCAAACTCGGTCACACCAATTTGCAATTTTCAGTCAGACCAAAAACGCATGTGCTCTGGCCTAAGCCAAATCGGTGAGACCGATTTCTACAACTCGGTCGGTCCGAGATGAATTCGGCGGAGACCTAACCCTAAATTTTCAAATCAAAACTAATCTACGGGATGTTTTCATTGGACAGGATGATCTCATACGTGGCAAGAATCATGGCAAAGCAATGTGCTAAGAATCAGAGTTATTGTCGGGTGGTAGGTGCGACATATGCCAACGGGTGGCTTATCATTGTGGGAGCCAGTAAGACGTCGCCGGTGCCTGGAAACGGGATGAGGCGAAGACATGCACGCCGGCGAATCTTACCCAGGTTCGGGGCTCTCCGTGGGGTCTCCGCATGATCACTAGATCGAAAAGAGTAGCTACAAGTGCTCCTTGAGCTGTAGGATTCGAGGGAGAAGAAGAGCAAGGCTAGCTCTCAATTTCCTCTCTATATGGTGTGTGTGTGTAACTCTATGAGACCAACCCTTTGCATGGGTGCCCCGGGGGGTTTATATAGGCCTACCCCCCATGGGTACAATAGTAATCCGGCTGGGTGCGGGCCCCAGCCGTCAGTGTCTGTGCCCGCCGACTTCTCCGCCGGCCATTGGGGCCCGCCGACTGGTGGGTCCCGCCGGCTGCCGGCCTCTTGGTCGACAGGCCGGCCCCACCGCTTGGGGGTCTTGTCGGCGGCTGGTTACTGTAGCCTCGCCCTGATGACGAGGGCTTTGTCGAGGTAAGCGTGGCTACAGTGTGCCGCCTTGTGGGCTCTCACTATAGCCTTACCTTGTCTTGTCTCCTTAATGTGGCGCATGTTTCGAGGGAGGGGGGTAGCCGGCTTCTGGGGGCCGGCTACGCCCCTGGCCGACTAGGGGAGGCCGGGCCGCCTTCGAGCGTCTCTCTGGCTAAAGGGGCCCGCCGCCCACGGGCCGTACTGGCATCTGTCGTGGATGACGTCGAGGCCAACATGGCTACAGTGCCGTGCCGGACGGGAGATGGCTGACCCGTACGGCGTCCTGTGGCCATGCCTACTTCGGGATTCGAGGGTAATGGGCTGTACCGTGGCCACGCCCTGTCTTATCTCCGTTATGTGGGCGTAGTTTTGGTGGGTGCGGTCTTGGCCGGCTTCTTGGAGTCGGCGTTCTTCATGGCCGGCTCTTGGGAGTCGGCGTTCTTCATGGCCGGCTTTTGGGAGTCGGTCCTTTTGGTGCCGGCTTCCTGGAGTCGGCCATCTTGTAGCTATCTTGGGGGAGGTTTCTGGGAATGGGTCGCCTTCTGAGAGTCGGCCCTTGGGATAGCCGGCTGGGGGAAGGCGGCCCTGTGCTTTGAATGCTTGAAGGCTCAAATGGCCTGATTATTTCTTGAGAAGCCAGGGGGAGTCGGTTAGGCTACCCGTGGCTATTTACTCCGACAGTTATGGATTAGCACAAAGATCAAGTTCGTACCCTAGTTCGGCGGCAAACTTGCTACGGTGGCAACGACAGGGCAGATTGCCGTTGACAGCGGCGGAGACCAGCAGCGGGAGGTCGCTGGCGACGAGAGGACGATTCGGAGACCCAAGGAGGCAGAGCAGGTTACGCACGGGCGAAGAGAATTTGGCACGTCAGCATATATAACCTGACCCTGTCAGTGTGACCGAGTGTAACGACTCGGTGGCACCGAGATGCAAAACTGCAAGCAGTTACTGCAACTCGGTGTGACCGAAAGGTTCTAATCGGTTGCACCGAGATTGAAAACCCTGGATCAACTTAGTGATCTCGGTAGGACCGAAAGGGATGAATCGGTCAGACCAAAATACACAAAGAGGTTTTTGAAGTTCAAGTCTATGACGAATCGGGGACTTCAAGTGCTCCTCACACAGAGTGGTTCGAATCTGACTTGATGAAACTTTGTGATGTAGCATGAATAGAGTTTGAGACAAGAAAAGCATAGATAGCTAGAGGGAGTTCTTAGGCATTCTTGTCCATCCATTTGGCAAAAGAGAAAGAGCCAAACAATCAAAGCAACAAATGGATGTCCTTGAATGAGTAAAATATGCATCCAACATGCTCACAGAATTAAGATGGCAAATGAAATATGTGACAAAGCATGCACAAACACTCTAGCATCTATCAAACAATTGGCGATGACTAGGTCATCTATATATGAGTATATTGGTTTAGGAGTCAAACGAGAACATTTGATCATAGGTCATACTCATCGTTTAAGCACAAGTGTGGTTACCACTTTTACATCAAGCATTGTTGAGTTCACACCATTAGAGTTGCTTTAGCTCAATTAATTAGAGTAAAGCTCCCCCTAGATGTGATATCCCCCCTAAGAGGGATGAACTAACCTTGGGTTTTGTCGAGGATGACTTTATGTAGGTGTTGAAGATGTAGATGCTCAATGTTGATGTAGATCATTCGGAGCAATCCTTTGGAGTGAGTTGCACTTTCAATACCTACACGGGTTAGTCCCACAAGGAACAAGCAAGGATATCCATAGACATAGAGTCATGTGTACACAAGATTTTGTCCATGAAAGCATTAGGTTACCTTGTCCCTTGTCTTACCAACAAGAGGGTTTGTGACTCCTTGAACTAGTGCAAGATATGGAAGTTGTTTGCACTTGTCCTCGCCAAAATGATGAGAGTGAAGTATGTTGGCGGAGTCACCCTCAAGAACTCTCTAGTTCTTCTTCTTCTGGATCCACACCATCTTGATGGGAATCCTTGGAGTTGTAGTCATACTTGATGAATTAGAACTTGATGTAGTCTTGGGAACCCACTTGACCAAGGCCTTAGGTGCTTCTTCAAATGCATCAATTTCCTCTTGAAGCTTGTCCTTGCCTTTTTGCTTGTGGTCTTGTGGTGGAAGATCATCTTGAGCTTGTGTTCCTTTGAAGGAAGTAGGATCATACTTCTCTTGTTGAGGAACAAACTTCGTCTTGGGGTATTGATCTTCTTCCCACTCAACTCCATTAGCATTGAACTTCCGTTCAAAACCAACACCTTGATTTTTCCGGTGTCCTTGCGTACAATTTCCTCAAATTGCTTACTTCCAGCAAGACTCTTGTAAACACCTTTCTCTATAATTCCCTTCAATAAGCTATTTTCTTGCTCATGTGTAACTTGGCTAAGAGAATCATTAGTGGAATCAAGAGAACTACTAGATGCAACAACATTGGATTTAGCATGATTGTTGTTACTACCAGATGAAGAATCTTTCTTGCTCTTGTTGCTAGATTTAACTTGTGGCATGTAAGTAGACAAGAGTAAACGCTTGGCAATGTAAGAAGAACTTTTCTTGCGAAGATCATCATTGATTGCCTTTAAAAACTCATGTTCTTGCTCAAGGTTGAGCTTTTCAAAGCGTAGCTTATCATGAGTCTTTAAAAGCTCTCGATGATCTTCCAAGGTAGTTTCATGAGCTAACTTAAGAGTGTTTAGTTCTTTAGTTAGACGTTCAATCTCCTTCTTATCATCGTCATTCGTTTTATCTTGATTAGCATGATTAATTGACATTTCATCATAGTTTTCATCACTAGAGTTGTCAACAAGTAAATCATCATCACCTATCAAATCATCTTCATCACTATTGAAATCAACATACTCGGGGTGTGTTACCTTTGGACCTTTAGCCATGAAGCATCTTCCAATTCCTTCATTGGGTGAGTCAAATATGTCGTAGGAGTTGGTTGTCACAAGTGCTAGTCCGGCAACACCAAAGAGCTCGGCATACGCCGGATCCTGTGTTATGGCGACTCAGACTTGGTGGTCCAGCAGTCGTCTGGCGACTGGGACGCCAAGGATGCAAACATGGTGAGCTATCGATTCCTCGTCCAGCAGATTAGCGAATACTTTGAAGGGTGCGAGTTCCTTCATGTGCCACGGGCCGACAACGACCAAGCAGATGCCCTGGCACGGATCGGCTCCACCCGATAGGCTATACCAACCGGTGTCTCTCTCCAGCGCCTTCTCAAACCGTCCATCAAGCCGTCTCCAGAATCGGACTCTATCTTCGTACCGCCCGCCCCCGATGCAGCCGGATCCGACTGGAGGAACCCAGCAGGCGGCTCAGGGACTTCGACAAGCAGCCCGGGGACTGCCGTAGTCGCACCCGGCTCGGGGACTTCAGAACCCGGCCCGGAGACTGCAGCAGTCGGCCCGGGGATTGCAGCGACACAAGAAGCGGTGGCTGACTCCAACCCTCCACCACCCAACCCACCCACCCGAGTCACAGTGGTCATACTAACAGTAGAAGAAGTCACAGATCCATCATGGGCCCAGCCCATCCTCAACTTCCTAGTCAACAGAGAGCTGCCTACTGATGAGATCTCGGCAAGACTAGTGCAACGCCGAGCCGGAGCATATGCAATAATAAACAGAGAACTTGTCAAGCGCAGCGTCACTGGGGTCTTTCAGCGCTACGTCGAGCAAGAGAAGGGTGTAGCAATCCTCAAGGATATCCACCAAGGCGAATGCGGCCACCACGCAGCCTCAAGATCACTTGTGGCCAAAGCTTTCCACCATGGTTTCTTCTGGCCGACTGCTTTGGAAGATGCCAAAGAGATAGTCAAGTGCTGCAAAGGATGCCAAGTCTTCAGTTCCAAGCAACACCTGCCGGCTTCTGCACTCAAGACCATCCCCCTCACCTGGGCCTTTGCCGTCTGGGGGCTGGACATGGTGGGCCCATTCAAGAAAGCCCGCGGCGGCTTGACACATCTGCTTGTCGCCGTGGACAAATTTACCAAGTGGATCGAAGCGAAGCCGATCAAGAAGCTGAACGGGGCGACTGCCGTGACATTTATTGCCGACATCGCTACTCGGTATGGCGTGCCGCACAGCATCATCACCGACAACGGCACAAACTTTGCCAAAGGAGCACTGGCACGTTTCTGCGCGACACAAAGCATCCGACTGGACTTAGCGTCAGTTGCCCACCCGCAGTCCAACGGCCAGGTCGAGTGAGCAAACGGCCTCATCCTCTCCGGCATCAAGCCCCGCCTGGTCGTACCATTGGACCGCTCGGCCGGCTGCTGGCTCGACGAGCTGCCGGCTGTCCTCTGGAGTCTGCGTACTACCCCAAACAAGTCAACCGGCTTCACTCCGTTCTTCCTTGTATATGGTGCCGAGGCTGTCATCCCGACTAACATCGAGTTCGACTCGCCTCGGGTCACCATGTACACGGAGGCGGAGGCCAAGGAAGCGCGAGAGGGCGGCGTCGACCTGCTGGAAGAAGGCCGGCTGTTAGCACTCAGCCGGTCCACCATCTACCAGCAGGGTTTGCGCCGTTACCACAACCGGAAGGTCAAGCCAAGATCCTTCCAAGAGGGCGACCTTGTGCTTCGGCTGATCTAGCGAACAGCCGGCCAGCACAAGCTCTTGGCCCCTTGGGAAGGCCCTTTCGTCATCAGCAAGGCACTAGGCAACGACTCCTACTACCTGATCGACGCACAAAAACCAAGAGCATGCAAGAGGGATGATTCGGCAAGGAGTCGGAGCGACCATGGAACGCAAACCTCCTGAGAAGATTTTACAGTTGAAAGCAGTATGTATCACGCTACCGTTTTTATTAAATATGAGACAAACGGGCCCCCCGAGGAGCACTCGGGGACTGCCCTCCTTTATTTATGAATGACGAGTGTCATACTCATGAATGTATTATTACATTTGATTTTCTATTCGGCACTGGGTTCGACTAGTCGTCCCGGGGACTGGCCGCCTTAAGTTATATTAAAAGTTCTACTTGAAGTCAGACAAGTAGTGTGCCGACACCCGAGCCCTCTCTTGTTGAAAGTCACATCTCGAAGAACCGACTGTCCGACTGGCAAGAGCCAAAGGCAGAAAGGATGCCCACACGAAAAACGACTAAGGACTAACGAACTTATATAACGCAAAGACGGCCTCCAACCACGCCTACCGGCTGTCAAAACAGCCGGCTGGCCGGCCTCCCAATCACTTCGCTATAATCCAACAAAGCTAGAGTACTTGCCCTCCCAAGCACTTCCCCAGCCACAGATTGCAGAGCAGCTGTCCGGCTGGGAAGGCGGCAACCAAGGGAGGGCGGCAAAGGAAACAGCCGAAGGATGAAAAGCAAAGAACAAGGGAAAGCAAACACATGCATAATTATATTTACACATAAGGCCCCCAACAGGCCGGCAGTCAATATAGTTCGAATACACCCCCAGTGGGTGGAATTGCGCAAACTTAACAAAATGCTGTACCAAGAGTGGTAAAACAGGAAAGTAGAGGCAGCAGACTAGACTAAGGGCGCAGCAGGGGAGCCGAGCCGGTCGGTGGAGACGGCACCGCCAGCTGGAGCAGTGGCCGGCTGGCGGGTCTCGGCTTGATCATCGCCGGCTGTAGGCACCCGCGCGTGCCTTGTTGCTGGAGGCACGGTCAAGCTGAGGCTGACCGGCCGCTCCACCATCTGGCGCGGCGTCTTCACCCTCCTCCTCCTCCTCCTCGCCCTCGTCGCTGGAGTCGATCTCCTCCGCCGAGTCCTCGCCGTCTACCGGGTTCAGCCCGAACCACTCCTCCGGCTGGGCAACGCCGTTGTCATCCACCTCAGGAGCGAAGGCGCTGGTGTCGGTGTAGTCGGCAATCGCTGAAGCCCGCTGCATGATAGCCGGCCGCGCCGGCTCCAGCTCCGTGTCGGCCTCCTGCCGCCAGGTGGCCAGCTGGTCCAGACTCAGCTCGGGATACCAGGCCTTGGCGAACTCCAGGCCTCGAAGCGGCCTACCGCCACCTCCAGCCAGTCGGCAGTCCGACTGGGGGTGCGGGGAATCACCTCACCAGGCCAGAGAGCGGCCAACACCTGCACCCCGACATGCTGAAGCCGGCGGAGCATGCGATGAGCCGGCTGGAGGCGGGCTTGAATCGCCAAGAGCTGCTCCTCCAGCGACCGGCGAGCGTTCGGCGCGATCTCGGCGCCTGCCTGCCTTCGTGCCTCGCGGTGGGCCTCGACGACCTAGTTGGCGGCGGTAGAGTAGGCAGGGAAGTACTCTACGCAAGAAAGAAAGAGAAAGAGGAGAAAAACACCAAGTCAGAAAATGAGCCAAACGGCAAGCGGCAAGAAAGGACGAAGAAGAAGGCGGCCTACCGTCAACCAAGTCTTCGATCTGGCCATAGCCGTTGATCAGCGTTTGCTTCGCTTCAGCCCAGCTGGCCGCCTCTGTCTCATACTCGGCTTGGAGGGCGGCCTCGCTGTCCTGCACCGCCTTCAGGGCTGCCTTGTGGCTCTTCTCCTGGTCGGCCAACCTCTTGGCCAGGCGGTCATGCTCCTGTGCCAAGGCGTCAAACTCGGCCTCCTTAGCACAGAGGGCGGCCTGAGCCCCGCCCAACTGCTCCCTCAGACTGGCGTTGGCCGCTGCAGGGACGGCAGAAAAGAAAGAAGCAATAAGGAAGAAGTTGTCAAGGAAGATCCGACCCGACTGCTCAGCAGTCGGCCCGAATCTTGGGGACTACACCCAGTGGGTGCGCTGACGCGCCCCCACGTGAGATAAAAGACGAAGCACTTACCCCGGCTCTCAGATAGGTCAGCATTCTTCTAGGCCAGCTCCCGAGCCTGGGAGTTGAAGGCAGCTGCGCGGAGGTTGTGGTAGTCCTGCAAGACAGGCAGAGGAGCGAATGAGAACAAGATAGCAAAACAAAGCCCGCTAAGAAGTTCCAAGCCGCCTGCTCAGCAGCCGACTCGGAACTTGGGGACTACACCCAGTGGGTGCGCTGACGCGCCCCCACGGAAGAAACCAAGATCAAAAAAGAAAAATAAGAAGACTAACCCGAAGGGCCGCCCGCGTCCTAAAGAACTCGTCATTGTATTTCCTCAGCGCTGCAGCCTGGGACTGAAGCCGGTTCCGGACGTCCTGTGCTGCCATGTTCACCACAGCCGTCCCTCCACCCGGCGTCCACCCCGAGCTGGCGCTGGCCGCCTCCATGTCCTGGGCCGACGAGCTGAAGCCTGCGGCCTTCTGCGGGTCCGATGCGGCCTTCCCCGTGCGCTGGCGCGATGGCGACTGGACCACCAGATCCGTCCTCGCGGCCGGCTCGCCCCCGGCCGATTACGCAGGCAGCACGTTAGGCCGGCCGCCTTGGGTCGCCCCAGTCGGCGGGGCCGGTGCCGCCTCCCTCTCCGGGACGACGACGTCGTCCTCCCTCTCCAATCCCGGCTGGCCGCCGCCGGCTTCCTCTGGCGGGGGCTCTGGGGCCTCGGGTGCCGCGACGCACAGAGGGGTGACGAGCAAGGCCCCCTCTGCTGTTGCCGCGGCCGCAGCCTCTGCTTGGGCCTTGGCCGCTGCGTCGGCGCGCGCCTTCGCCGCCTCCTCCTCCTGTGCTGCCTTGGCGACAGCCGCCCTCAACTCCTCCGCCTCCCGCTCCTCCCGCGCATCCCGCGCGTTTCGCTCCATCGCCGCCTGAAGCTCGGCGTGGGGCTCCACGCGGCGGGTGCTCCCGGATCCTCCCGGCGATCCAACGACGGAGGCGGCAGCAACCCGCTCGAGCGAAAGCGGAGCCCTGATTTTTTGAGAAAGGGCAAGGATTCAGAAATCACCAAGAAAAGAAGAAAGAATGTACAAAGGAATATACACTTACACCGACACCATCTGCGGCTGCTTCACCACCTTGTGGAAGCGGGCCGCCTCCGCGGCCGCCTCATCCCGCCTGGTCGGCGCCGCCCCACCCTTAGGCTTCTTCGGCCGGCTGCCGAACAAGCCCGACGCGGCACGGCGCTTCTGCCCGCCGTCCCGAGCAGGCGGCGCGGCGGAGGAACCTACGCCGTGGCCGGATGCCGGCTGGCGGCGTGGGACGATTTCCGCCTCGTCGTCATCGGGCCAGTCATCGAAACTGGCTCCTAGCCCGGAGCCGCCTGCTTCGCCGCCGGCTTCGCCGCCACCTGCCTCGGTGTTGTCGTCCATGGCGGCCGCCCCCAAGTCGTGGTCCTCCAGGTCATGCTCCGCCCGGTCGGGGAGGAATCGGCGCTCCGCCTCAGACTCGGCCGTAGGTCGAAGGAGAGGGCTCTGCCAAGGAGTGCCGACTGGTCAAAGACGGCCAAAAGGAACTCGGCGACAAAACTAAGAGAAGAAAAGGAAGAAGAAAACATACCGTGGGCGGAGGATGTGCACGGGAATATGGCTCCTTGCCAAACTGCCACTCTGCGGAGAGCTTGCAGTTCGCAAGGTAATTCACCATATGGACTACCTCATCGTGCGGCATGTCCTTGGTGCACATCCGACTCGGATCGAGCTGGCCGCTCATCTGACAGATCAGGTGAGGGCGGCTCTGAAGCGGAAGCACCCGGCGTGTGACGAAGGCGGCCAGCAAGTCGGACCCAGTCAGGCCCTCCGACTGGGTCATCACCCGCAGTCGGGCGACGGCCGCGGCACCAGCCTGCGACAGCGTCACGGCCCGATGGGACCACTGGGGCCGCCTCCCAGCCGGCGGGCCGGCTACATAAGCCGGCAAGTTGACGTAGTCGCCTTGCGGGGCGACGTTATTCACGTAGAAATATGACTTCTGCCAGCGCTTCACCGACTGGATTAACGTGATGACGGGGAAGGGGTTGTCGGCCGCCGGCCTCCCCATCGCGATGAAGGCGCCGCTCTGGGCCGGCACGCCCTGCATGCGGGTGCCCAGCTTAGATTTGAAGAACTCCCCCAGAGCTCGAGGGTGGGGAGAACGCCAAGAAAGCCTTCACACAAGGTGACGAAGGCGGACAGCAGCACCACCGTGTTCGGGGTGAGGTGGTGCGGCTGGAGTTGATAGAAGTCGAGGAAGGAGCGGAAGAAAGTGCTCGCCCGCAAGCCGATGCCGCGCAGGAAGTGCAAGCGAAAGACTACCCCCTCGCCTTCCTCCGGCTCTGGCGTGATCACCTTCGCAGGCGCGAGACGGACCCGCACCTGGTCTGCGTCGGGCAACCGCCGCGTCTTGCGGAGGAACTCGATGTGGTCCATGTGGACGTTGGAGCCATCCCAGTCCCCGCCGTACTGCATGGTGGCGAGAAGCTAGCGAGGAAGAGTGCGGCGGCAGAGAAAGCACGACCCTGCGGCGGCAAAGCTGTGGGGCGGAGTGAAGAATGGTGGGACGGCGCAGCGGCGAGGCGCTGCGGCAAGGGAAAGCAGGAGGAAGAAGATGGCGGAGATGAGAGGAGCGTGCGAGTGTCTGCCGCTTCCCCTCCTCCCCCTACTTATAGCCTCGTGCGGCGAAGCCGAGGAGGCGAGGCGTGGGGAGGAACATGGGATTAACTGCGCCCATTCCCCCACGTCCCGCGATTATTGCGCCCTAACGGCGTGCGGAAACCGCCGCCGGAAGACGTGCGGACGGCTTTGGGCCGCAAAGAATCCGCGCCTGGGCCTAGGCGTAGGAGTGGTGGGCCCTCGGCCTGCGGCGACGTCTTGTCGCGCGCGTGGGTTGGCAGGCTCTTTTCAACCAAGGGACGCCACGTGGTTCGCAGGCGGCGAGCGGCCGGCCCGCAGCCCGGCGCACGCGCCAACAGACTCCCGCCTTCCGACTTTAAAAATTTCGCCAAGACGGCGCGCCCAACCGAAGCCGGCTCCCAGCTGCGGGCTCGTCAAGATAAGAAGCTGACCGAGCTTCTCGACCTCCTCTCAGCCTCGAAGCTCAACCAGCTTCGGGGACTACTGTCGGAGTAAATGGCCACGGGTAGCCTAACCGACTCCCCCTGGCTCTTTGAAAAATTATCAGGCCGTTCGAGCCTTCAAGCACACGAAGCATAGGGCCGCCTTCCCCCGGCCGGCTATCCCCAGGGCCGACTCCCAGAAGGCGACCCAGCCTCAGAAACCTCCCCCAAGAAAGATACGAGATAGCCGACTCCAGGGAGCCGACCCCAAGAGGACCGACTCCCAGAAGCCGGCCATGAAGAAAGTCGGCCAAGACTGCACCCACTAAGACTGTACCCACATAACGGCGATAGGATGGGGCGTGGCCGCAGTACAGCCCACTACCCCCGAATCCCGGAACAGGCATGGCCACAGGGCGCCGTACGGGCCAGCCATCCCCCGTCCAGTGCGGCACTGTAGCCATGTTGGCCTCGATGTCACCCACGACAGGCGCTAGTACGGCCCGTAGACGGCGGGCCCCTTTTGCCAGAGAGACATCCAAAGGCGGCCTGGCCTCCCCTAGTCGGCCAGGGGTGTGGCCGGCTTCCAATAGCCGGCTACCTCCCTCCCTCGAAGCATGCGCCTCATTAAGGGGACAAGACGAGGTAAGGCTACAGTAAGAGCCCGCAAGGCGGCGGCACTGTAGCCACGCTTACCCCGACAAAGCCCTCGTCATCAGAGGCGAGGCAACAGTAACCAGCCGCTGACAAGGCCCCCAAGCGGTGGGGCCGGCCTGTCGGCCAAGAGGCCGGCAGTCAGCGGGACCCACCAGTCGGCGGGCCCCTATGGCCGGCGGAGAAGCCGGCGAGTATAGACACTGACGGCTGGGACCCGCGCCCAGCCGGATTACCATTGTACCCCTGGGGGGTAGGCCTATATAAACCCCCCGGGACACCCATGCAAAGGGTGGATCTCATAGAATCCCACACACCACATAGAGAGAAAAGGAGAGCTAGCCTTGCCCTTCTTCTCCCTCTAGCCAAACAGCTCAAGGAGCACTTGTAGCTACTTGTATTGATCTAGTGATCATGCGGAGACCCCGCAGAGCAGGACTAGGGGTGTTATCTCCACGGAGAGCCCCAAACCTGGGTAAGATCCGTCGGCGTGCATGTCTTCGCCTCATCCCGTTTCCAAGCACCGGCGATGTTTTACTGGCTCCCACAATGATAAGCCACCCGTTGGCATATGTCGCACCTACCACCCGACAAATAGAGAACCGGAACAAAGCATTAACACATAGTGAATACATGAACTCCTCAAACTACGGTCATCACCGGAAAGTATCCCGAATACTGTCACTCCAGAGTTTACGGATCATAACACATAATAGGGGAATATAATTTGCAAGATCGGATCTAAAACACATATATAATGGTGATAACATAAATGGTTCAGATCTGAAATCATGGCACCCGAGACCAAAGTGACAAGCATTAAGCATGGCAAAGTCATATCAACATCAATCTCAGAACATAGTGGATACTAGGGATCAAGCGCTAACAAAACTAACTTGATTACATGATGAATCTCATCCAACTCCTCACCGACCAGCGAGCCTATGAAGGAATTACTCACTCCCGGTGGGGAGCATCATGGAATTGGCGATGAAGGAGGGTTGGTGATGATGAAGATCAAAGATCGCCCTCTCCGGAGCCCAAAACGGACTCCAGATCTGGCCTCCCAATGAATAACTGGAGGTGGCGGCAGCTCCGTCCCGCGAAACGAGATAATTCTTCCTGCCTAATTTTTTCTGGAAAATAGGATTTTATAGCATTGGAATCTGGGTCTACGGGGCCACCAGGTGGGCACAACCTGATACGTCTCCAACGTATCTATAATTTATGAAGTATTCATGCTATTATATTATCCATCTTAGATGTTTTATATGCATTTATATGCTATTTTATATGATTTTTGGGACTAACCTATTAACCTAGAGCCCAGTGCCAGTTTCTGTTTTTTCCTTGTTTTTGAGTTTTACAAAAAAGGAATACCAAACGGAGTCCAATGGACGTGCCAATTTTTGACGATTTTTTATGGACCAAAAGAAGACCCCGGAGCAAAAGAGTTGGGCCAGGAGAGTCCCGGGCTGCCCACGAGGGTGGGGGCGCGCCCACGCCCTGGGCGTGGGCCCCTCCCTCGTGGACAACCCGGAGACCCCCCTGACGTGAGACCTACGCCAAAAAATCCTATAAGTACTGAAACCTCCAGAAAACAGAATAGATTGGGAGTTTCGCCGTCGCAAGAATCTGTAGCCAGCAAAAACCAATCGGGACCCTGTTCCGGCACCCTGCCGGATGGGGGATCTCTCACCGGTGGCCATCTTCATCATCCCGACGCTCTCCATGAAGAGGAGGGAGTAGTTCACCCTCGGGGCTGAGGGTATGTACTAGTAGCTGTGTGTTTGATCTCTCTCTTTCTCGTGTTCTTGAGGTGGTACGATCTTGATGTATCGCGAGCTTTGCTATTATAGTTGGATCTTATGATGTTTCTCCCCCTCTACTCTTGTAATGGATTGAGTTTTCCCTTTGAAGTTATCTTATCAGATTGAGTCTTTAAGGATTTGAGAACACTTAATGTATGTCTTGCGTGCTTATCTGTGGTGACAATAGGATATCACGTGATCCACTTGATGTATGTTTTTGTGATCAACTTGCAGGTTCCGCCCATGAACCTATGCATAGGGGTTGGCACACGTTTTCTTCTTAACTCTCCGGTAGAAACTTTGGGGCACTCTTTGAAGTACTTTGTGTTGGTTTGAATAGATAAATCTGAGATTATGTGATGCATATCGTATAATCATACCCACGGATACTTGAGGTGACATTGGAGTATCTAGGTGACATTAGGGTTTTGGTTGATTTGTGTATTAAGGTGTTATTCTAGTATGAACTCCATGATAGATCGAACAGAAAGAATAGCTTCATGTTATTTTACTATGGACTCTTGAATAGATTGATCAGAAAGAATAACTTTGAGGTGGTTTCGTACCCTACCATAATCTCTTCGTTTGTTCTCCGCCATTAGTGACTTTGGAGTGACTCTTTGTTGCATGTTGAGGGATAGTTATATGATCCAATTATGTTATTATTGTTGAGAGAACTTGCACTAGTGAAAGTATGAACCCTAGGCCTTGTTTCCTAGCATTGCAATACCGTTTGTGCTCACTTTTATCATTAGTTACCTTGCTGTTTTTATATTTTCAGATTACAAATACCCATATCTACTATCCATATTGCACTTGTATCACCATCTCTTCGCCGAACTAGTGCACCCATACAATTTACCATTGTATTGGGTGTGTTGGGGACATAAGAGACTCTTTGTTATTTGGTTGCAGGGTTGTTTGAGAGGGACCATCTTCATCCTACGCCTCCCACGGATTGATAAACCTTAGGTCATCCACTTGAGGGAAATTTGCTACTGTCCTACAAACCTCTGCACTTGGAGGCCCAACAACATCTACAAGAAGAAGGTTCCGTAGTAGACATCAAGCTCTTTTCTAGCGCCGTTGCCGGGGAGGCTAGGTAAGCGGCACTCACACCCCGTCAACTAAGCTCTTTTCTGGCGCCGTTGCCGGGGAAGTGAGTGCTTGAAGGTATATCTTTAAATCTTGCAATCGAATCTTTTAGTTTCTTGTTTTATCACTAGTTTAGTCAATAAAATAAAACTACAAAAAATGGAATTAAGGGTGCCTCATATGATTCATCTTTTTAATGTCTTTCGTGAAAATAAGGATTCTGATAATTGTGCTCAATTGCTAGAGGAAGAATGCATTAGAATGTTTGACACTAAATATTTGAATGATGAGCATGATTTTAATGTTGTTAGTATGAATTCCTTGAATACCCATGATGCTAATGATATGCAAAGACACAAGCTTGGGGAAGCTATGTTTGATGAAGATGATATTTTTTGTCCCCCAAGCTTTGATGAGCAAATTTATTGTGATGAAAGCATGCCTCCTATCTATGATGATTATTGTGATGACACGTGTGCTATAAAGAATAAAGATAACCATGAAACTTTTCATCATGATTTTAATTTCCAATTGGATTATGCTTCACATGATAGTTATTTTGTTGAGTTTGCTCCCACCACTATTCATGAGAATAAATTTTCTTACGTGGAGAGTAGTAAATTTTCTATGCTTGTAGATCATGAAAAGAATGCTTTAGGTTCTGGTTATATTGTTGAATTCATTCATGATGCTACTGAAAGTTATTATGAGGGAGGAATGTATGCTTATAGGAATTGCAATAATATCAAGTTTCCTCCCTATGTGCTTAAAGTTTTAAAGTTATGCTTGTTTTGCCTTCTTATGCTAGTTGATTATTGTTGCCATAAGTTGTTTGCTCACAAAATTCCTATGCATAGGAAGTTGGTTAGACTTAAATGTGCTTGCCATGTGTTTCATGATGCTCTCTTTATGTTTCAATTCTTATCTTTTATGTGAGCATCATTGAAATCATCATGCCTAGCTAGCGGCGTTAAACGTAAGCGCTTGTTGGGAGGCAACCCAATTTTATTTTTGTTCCTTGTTTTTAGTTCCTGTTTAGTAATAAATAAATCATATAGCCTCTGGTTAGATGTGGTTTTATGTTTTAATTAGTGTTTGTGCCAAGTAAGACCTATAGGATCTTCTTGGATGATAATTATTTGATCTTGCTGAAAAAGACAAAAATTTTCTGCTCACGAAAACAATTGTTAAAAATCACCAGAAAGTGATAAAATACTGATTCTAATTGAAGTAGATCAATAATCAAATTATCTAGGTCGTCCTATTTTGGCAGATTTGTTTGAGTTCCAGAAGTTTGCGTTAGTTACAGATTACTACAGACTGTTCTGTTTTTGACAGATTCTGTTTTTCGTGTGTTGTTTGCTTATTTTGATGAATATATGGCTAGTAAAATAGTTTATAAACCATAGAGAAGTTGGAATACAGTAGATTTAACACCAATAAAAATAAAGAATGAGTTCATTACAGTACCTTGAAGTGGTGTTTTGTTTTCTTTCGCTAACGGAGCTCACGAGATCTTCTGTTAAGTTTTGTGTTGTGAAGTTTTCAAGTTTTGGGTAAAGATTCGATGGACTATGGAATAAGGAGTGGCAAGAGCCTAAGCTTGGGGATGCCCAAGGCACCCCAAGGTAATATTCAAGGACAACCAAGAGCCTAAGCTTGGGGATGCCCCGGATGGCATCCCCTCTTTCGTCTTCATTCATCGGTAACTTTACTTGGAGCTATATTTTTATTCACCACATGATATGTGTTTTGCTTGGAGCGTCATTTTATTTTCTTTAGCTTTGCTTGCTGTTTGAATAAAATACCAAGATCTGAAATTGTTAAATGAGAGAGAGTCTTCACATAGCTACATAATTATTTAACTACTCATTGATCTTCACTTATATTTTTGGAGTAGTTTGTCATTTACTCATGTGCTTCACTTATATCCTATGAGTAAATGGTTGAATGATTTGAATGTCATAAATATGAAATTATATATGTTTCTTATGCCTTTCCCATGGGGAGTAATGACTCCACATATAAGAAGTAGAGGTGGTAAATTTATTGAAGGTTAGCAAACATTGTATTGGTCACTTGAACAATTCATGAAAGAATATTGAAGGAAGAGAGATTTCACATATAAATATACTATCTTAGACATCTTCTATGATTGTGAGCCCCATTAATTATTTTCAAACCTGAGCAAATTAGTTGATGTTGGACAAGGAAGACAACATAATGAGTTATGCTTGGGTATATTTGTATAGAAGTTATATTGTTATGGATCCTCTAACATGTGGTGCTTGCTATTTAGAATCCTTTGCTAGCCAAAATATCTATACTAAGCGGGAATACTGCTTGTGCATCCAATTTTCTTGAACCAAGTTTCTTCCATGAGTGTCCACCATATCTACCTATATGCGGTTTTTACCTGTCGTTCCAAGTAAATTTGCATGTGCCAAACTCTAAACCTTCAAATAATTATCTGTTTTGTATGCCCGAATCGCTCATGTAGCAACTAGGGGCTAGCAGTATCTTCCATGCTAGGTGGGTTATTCTCACGATGAGTGGACTCCGCTCATCATTCACGAGAAAATGGCTGGTAACTGGGATGCCCAGTCCTATGATCAAAAGATCAAAAACAAATTCGCAAATAATTTAAACAAAACTCCCCCAGGAATGTTGATAGTTGGACGTCACTCGTTGTTTCGGACAAGCCGTGGAGTGTGATTGTTGGTGGAGGGGGAGTAAAATCTTTACCTTTCTGCGTGGGAACCGCCTATAATGTATCTAGTATGGAAGATATTGGGAACTCTTGGTCGTTATGTTGACAATGAAAGCATACCTCTCAAAATTATTTTCATCTCTGTTTTTGCTTCGAGCTCTGGCACCTCTGCAAATCCCTGCTTCCCTCTGCGAAGGGCCTATCTTTTTCTTTTATGCAAGAGTCAGTAGTATTCCTTCTCATTCCAACCTACTCTTTAGTTGGCAAGCATCATGTGATGGAAAGATCTAAGCACATATGGCCATTCAAATATATTTGAGCATGAATTATTACAGTTGACATTACCCTTGAGGTAAAAGGTTGGGAGGCGAAACATTAAGCCTCTATCTTTCTATGTGTCCGATGAATGCTATTTGTTCTAAAAATATGCTTTGAGTGGTAGCAATCGTGGAAGACTATATGATAGTTGAGTATGTGGGATTTTCTAAATCAAAGCTCTTACATAGACCCTTCCTGGAGATAAGATGAATTGCAATTGTTTGATGACTGAACATAGTTTGTTAGTTTTCAAGAAAGTTTATGGTATATGCTTTAACTTGTGAATAGCTTGTTACTTGATCATGAAAAGTTTTATGAGTTGAGCTACTGTTATGACATATAATGATGCTAGAAAAGGTGATTGGAATTATCATTGATCAAACTTGTGCACCTGCTAGCATTCACATTTCACAAATTATTTCTTTTATCATTTACCTTCTCGAGGACGAGCAGGAATTAAGCTTGGGGATGCTGATACGTCTCCAACGTATCTATAATTTATGAAGTATTCATGCTATTATATTATCCATCTTAGATGTTTTATATGCATTTATATGCTATTTTATATGATTTTTTGGACTAACCTATTAACCTAGAGGCCAGTGCCAGTTTCTGTTTTTTCTTGTTTTTGAGTTTTACAGAAAAGGAATACCAAACGGGGTCCAATGGACGTGCCAATTTTTGACGATTTTTTATGGACCAAAAGAAGACCCCGGAGCAAAAGAGTTGGGCCAGGAGAGTCCCAGGCTGCCCCCGAGGGTGGGGGGCGCCCACACCCCCCTGGGCATGGGCCCATGCCTCGTGGACAACCCGCAGACCCCCCTGACGTGAGACCTACGCCAAAAAATCCTATAAATACTGAAACCTCCAGAAAACAGAATAGATTGGGAGTTCCGCCGTCGCAAGAATCTGTAGCCAGCAAAAACCAATCGGGACCCTGTTCCGGCACCCTGCCGGATGGGGGATCGCTCACCGGTGGCCATCTTCATCATCCCGACGCTCTCCATGAAGAGGAGGGAGTAGTTCACCCTCGGGGCTGAGGGTATGTACTAGTAGCTGTGTGTTTGATCTCTCTCTCTCGTGTTCTTGAGGTGGTACGATCTTGATGTATCGCAAGCTTTGCTATTATAGTTGGATCTTATGATGTTTCTCCCCCTCTACTCTTGTAATGGATTGAGTTTTCCCTTTGAAGTTATCTTATCAGATTGAGTCTTTAAGGATTTGAGAACACTTAATGTATGTCTTGCCGTGCTTATCTGTGGTGACAATAGGATATCACGTGATCCACTTGATGTATGTTATGGTGATCAACTTGCGGGTTCCACCGATGAACCTATGCATAGGGGTTGGCACACGTTTTCGTCTTGACTCTCCGGTAGAAACTTTGGGGCACTCTTTGAAGTACTTTGTGTTGGTTTGAATAGATGAATTTGAGATTGTGTGATGCATATCGTATAATCATACCCACGGATACTTGAGGTGACATTGGAGTATCTAGGTGACATTAGGGTTTTGGTTGATTTGTGTCTTAAGGTGTTATTCTAGTACGAACTCTATGATAGATCGAACGGAAAGAATAGATTCATGTTATTTTACTACGGACTCTTGAATAGATTGATCAGAAAGAATAACTTTGAGGTGGTTTCGTACCCTACCATAATCTCTTCGTTTGTTCTCCGCCATTAGTGACTCTTTGTTGCATGTTGAGGCATAGTTATATGATCCAATTATATTATTATTGTTGAGAGAACTTGCACTGTTGAAAGTATGAACCCTAGGCCTTGTTTCCTAGCATTGCAATACCGTTTGTGCTCACTTTTATCATTAGTTACCTTGCTGTTTTTATATTTTCAGATTACAAATACCCATATCTACTATCCATATTGCACTTGTATCACCATCTCTTCGCCGAACTAGTGCACCCATACAATTTACCATTGTATTGGGTGTGTTGGGGACACAAGAGACTCTTTGTTATTTGGTTGCAGGGTTGGTTGAGAGAGACCATCTTCATCCTACGCCTCCCACGGATTGATAAACCTCAGGTCATCCACTTGAGGGAAATTTGCTACTGTCCTACAAACCTCTGCACTTGGAGGCCCAACAACGTCTACAAGAAGAAGGTTGCGTAGTAGACATCACAACCCACCTGGGCGCGCCTGA
This sequence comes from Triticum aestivum, assembly GCF_018294505.1. Taxonomy (NCBI): domain Eukaryota; kingdom Viridiplantae; phylum Streptophyta; class Magnoliopsida; order Poales; family Poaceae; genus Triticum; species Triticum aestivum. The sequence continues at coordinate 289,949,295 of NC_057814.1, read as the reverse complement.
GGGGGCGCAGCCTGGTGGGTTGTGCTCACCCAGGGCCCCCTCCGGTGGTTCTTGGCTCCAGTATTTTTCTTTTATTGTATAAAAATTCTCGAAAAAGTTTCATTCCAATTCGAGAACTTTTATTTCGGCACAAAAACAACACCATGGTTGTTCTGTAGAAAACATAGTCGCTCCGGGTTAGTTTCATTCATATCATGCAAATTAGAATCCAAAACCAGAGGAAAATCGTTATTAAAAGTAAATACGATGGAGATGTATCAACTCCCCCAAGCTTAAACCTTTGCTAGTCCTCAAGCAATTCAGTTGATAAACTAAAAAGTGAAAAAGAAAAACTTCTACGAACTCTTTTGCTCTTGTTTACATAAATAATCTTAAGTAGCACCTAGGTTTTCAGCAAAGATTATAACTAACCATGTCAATAATAACTCTTAAAGATTATATTAACTCATATCAATGACATAATCAACTAGCGAGCAATAATAAAATATCTCAAAGGACAACACCTTGTCAAAACAATCATGATATAATATGACAACGGTGTATCTCGCTAGCCCTTTCTGAGACTGTAAAACATAAATGCAGAGCACCTCCAAAGTTGAACCAGCGATTAAACATTGTAATTCATGGTAGAAAAATCCAGTCATGATGCATCCAGCATTAACTATACACAATGCATGAGGATGACAATAGTGCTCTCAGGATCTGGTGGACTCATCTGGAATAACTTGGGTTTTAGGATTTTGATGCACAAGCAGTATTTTCGCTTAGTACAGGTGAAGGCTAGCAAATAGGTTGGGAAGCGGACAGCTATAGAGCAAAAATGGTCATGAACATGCATTATGCATAATGAACATTTGATACTAGCATGAGTAGGATTTGAACACCATGAACATAAATATCAAAGAGGCTATGTTGTTTTGATTCAACTACATGCATGAACATGTGCCAAGTCAAGCCACTCGAACATTCAGAGGAGGATACCATATCATCGTACTACATCACAATCATTTTAACGCATTGTTGACATCCAAGATAAATCATTATCCACTCCTAGCTACTTAAGCATGGCATGAGAAACTATAATCTCTAATTGTCATTACAAACATGTTTGATCATAATATGTTGAATCATGGATACTAGGTTAAACATATTTATAAAAACACAACAAGTTGAGTTCATACCCATTTCTCTCTGACACAGCCAGTTCACCAAATATCATCATTATTGTTTTATCTTGCACAACCGAACGATTTGAAAATAATAATAATAGTTCAAGAGTGTCATGACTAAGCTAGAATCTGCAAACATTTTATTCAAAGGAGAAACAAGGTAATTTGGGCTCTTTGTTAGATCAACAATAATGCATATGAGAGCCACTCAACATTTTCATCGTGGTCTTCTCATTAGTATGACTCAATAAACGGAAAAGAAATTCAGAGAAACACACTAAAATATTTTTGGAGTTTTTAGTTTTTTTCTAGAAGAAAGCAAATTAAAGCAGGGAAAACAAAAACGAGAAAAACTATTTACACGGGAAAACTCCCAACAAACAAGAAGAAGAATCGATAAATCTTTTTGGGATTTCTTTTAATACTACAACTAATTAAACTAGAAAGAAAAACCGAAAAGAAGCAGGAAATATTTTTGGGTTTTCTCAAAGTTTCTCAAACACACATGAAGAAGGCGAGAAAATAAATCTAGCATGGATAATACAATGAAAAAGTGTGGACACCGACAATTGGAATGAAATGTGCAAACATGAATGTAATGTTGGTGGAAATACGTACTCCCCCAAGCTTAGGCTTTTGGCCTAACTTGGTAATCACCGTCAGTAGCCTGCGTAGTAGTCGGAGTGATAGCTCACGGAGGCTCTAGGTGCAGCCTCCTCAGCCCGCCGAGCGGCTACAACCTCAGCGTTGTGCGTGCGGGCCTCGCTCTCAAGAACATAATATCTTCCCTTGTTGTGATAATCAAAGAGAGCAGCAGCAGGCAAAAGTTGTGCACCATGGAATGTTTATTAAACAATAGGTTATAAATATAATCAGTGGCCTCGCCTTTGAGGAATTTATGGCGCTTCATGGCCTCAAAGTCTAAGTACTGGGTCGGTGGGATAGGGTCATTAGGCCAAGGTGATACACCCAGCCCCCTTGCTAGACGTGAGGCATAAATCCCACCATAAAATTTTCCACTACAGGTGTTGCAGTCTACGTGCAACAATTGCCCCAAGGTTATAACATCTATCACTGGTGAGACCAGTGTGTAAAAGACTCAAGTCAGGAGCACAAAGTGTGCTGCAATCCTGCTTGCCTATGATGCACTCGCCATTAAAGAGTGCAAAGTATTGAATCGATGGGAAATGGATGCTCTTTATTCTATCCTGTGTCACTCCTCTAGTTTCACCATAGCAGAGGCTAGTCAAGAATGTTTCATACTCAGATCTAGGTGGTTCGTCCAGTGAGCCCCAAAATGGAATTTTTTTAGTGGTAAGCAAATCTCTCTAGAGGTATGGTGAATGGAATTTCATACAGTTTAAACGACACCCTAGACTCACGAGGATGAAATCTAAATTCTTTAGTAAATGATTATGTGAGGCTGAGATGTTGGTTGCACTTATCTTCCAGGTAGGGACCAAGCTCGGTGTTGTGAACATATTGCTCAAATTCTTCTTTAATACCCGCTCTCACCACAAAATTGTTGCATGGCCATAGGCAGGATTTGGTAGTTGCTTCCCGTATCGAACTTGCGCTTGGTTCAACATAAGACTGGCTCACCAAGCCACTACTAGATGATGCCTCCGAAGACCTCCTCCTTGAAGAACTCCTAAAGAAACTCATCTTATTCCTATGAACAAAATTCTGAATTTTTTTTCCACAAAAATTTTCTCAACAAAACTTCACAAGATTGATAGCAACTACTCATAAGCATGCATAGACGCTATATTGAGCATTCAAACTACTTAGAACTCTAAGAATTCAACATGCAAGCTCATCTACAGCAGCACCAAGAGTAGCTAATTATTCAAAATATAATCCACTAAAGCAAGAACTAATTGGACCAATGGAGGAGTGACATACCAAGTAGCAATCCCCCAAAACAGTTTTCCAAACGGAGCTTCGAGCAAAGAGATCGAAATCCGCGGGTTTGAGAGCAAGAACACGAGGGAGAGAGCAATGGTGAATTTTTTCTGGAGGTAGGTGATAACATGGGCTAAAGATATAAGTGAGGGGGGCCACTGGGGACCCCAACCTACCAGGGCACGCCTGGGGGTGCTGGCGCACCCAGGTGGGTTGTGCCCACCTGGTGCACCCCCCTCTGATGTTATTTGCATCAAAAGTTCTTAAATATTCAAAAAAAAAATTAGGACATTTTGAGAACTTTTATTTTTGGGTCATTTTTTATTGCACGGAAAATCCAGAAAACAGGATAAACATGGCATTTTATTTTATTTAACTAAGAAAAATAGAAATTAAAAGGTAAGGACAGATGGTGGTGCCTACTAAATTCATCAACTTCATACCTCTCAAAAGTGATCCATTAATAAGGTTGACCAAGTCTTATTAACAACCACCTTTGATTAGCATGAAACCGAAGAACTTTCGTAAAACAATAAGTTACCTCGACGGGGATATGCTTGTCCCCAACAATAAGTATATCATATTCCTTTTTGGCAGTAGGTAGAGGTAGTTGAAAACTTCCAGTAGTGAGTGTCGAAGATTTTGCAATAACACTAATACCATTCACTTGGAATTGTTTCTTCACAAAGTGCAACGTATGCTCATTACCATTGATATGAAAAGTGTACTTGCTTTTATTGCAATGAATAACATCCCCTGCAGTATTCAAAAAGGGTCTACCAAGGATAATCGACATGTTGTTGTCCTCGGGCATCTCAAGTATAACAAAGTCAGTCAGGATGGTAACATTTGCAACAACAACGGGCACATCCTCACAAATAACGATAGGTATAGTAGTTGATTTATCAGCCATTTGCAAAGATATTTAAGTAGGTGTGAGTTTATTCAAATCAAGTCTTTGTATAAAGAGAAAGGCATAACACTAACACGAGCTCCTAAATCGCATAAAGCAGTTTTCACATAGTTTCTTTTGATGGAGCAAGGTATAGTTGGTATTCCCGGATCTCCAAGTTTTTTAGGTACTCCATCCTTAAAAGAATAATTAGCAAGCATGGTGGATATTTCATCTTCAGGTTTTATCCTTTTATTAGTGATGATATATTTCATGTACTTTGCATAAGGGGCCATCTTTAAAATATCAGTCAAGCGAGTACGAAAAAACTGGCCTAATCATTTCAGCAAAGCGTTCAAACTCTTCATCATCTCTCTTCTTAGTTGATTTGGGTGGAAAGGGCATGGGTTTTGAACCCATGGTTCTCTTTCCCTTCCATGTTTTCGAGCAACAAAGTCTCTTTTATCATATCTATTATTCTTGTGGTGTGGGTTATCAAGATCAACCGTTGGTTCTATTTCAACATCACTATCTGGTTCTTTATTATTTGGTTGAGTGTCTTCGAGAACCTCATCATTATCTTTCTCAATATCACAAGGTGAGTGTTCATTACCATATTGAGTTTCAGCATCAGAAATAGAAACATCATTATTGGCTTCAAGAGGTTTTTCTATCTCAGGTTCACTAGAGGTATGCAAAGTCCTATCATTTTTCTTTTTGTTTTTATTTTTCGTCGGACTAGGTGCATCACTATTAATTCTTTGAGAGTATTGTTCAATTCTTTTTGGGTGTCCCTCGGGATAAAGTGGTTCCTGAGTCATTCTACCTCGTCTAATCATTACCCTAACAGCATGATCATTGATAATATTATTCATTTCATCAAGCAATTCTCTCTGAGATTTAGCAACTTGTTCTAGTTGAGTTTGAACCATAGAAGCGTGTTTTCCTACACCTCTAACATCATTTGAGATTCTAAACAATGAGTCACTCAAGCGAGCAATCATATTAGAATTGTATTTCAATTGTTTTCTAATATAGTTGTCAAACTCATAAAGGCATTGACTAGGATGCATATTATAAGGATTGTCATTATCATTAAATATCATTAGATAGTTTACCTCTACCACCTTGGGTGGTGGTGTATCAAGCCCATGTATTCTTCAATAGGAGGTAATTTTTTTACATCCTCAGCTTTAATACCTTTTTCCTTCATACATTTCTTAGCCTCTTGCATATCTTCAGGACTGAAATATAAGACACCCCTTTTATTTGGAGTGGGTTTAGGTGGTGATTCAGGAAGAGTCCAATCATCATAACTTTTCAATATGTTATTCAATAATTCTTCAGCTTGTTCAACAGTTCTGTTACAGCTCTAGAATTTGATTGCAAATAGTTGCACAAGCATCCATGAATCATGTCTAAATTTCTTTGAAAGTTGAAATGGGGATTGTTCAAACCCTAGCATGAGATCAAATCAAACAGGTTCAACCTAAAATAATCTTCAATGAGCCCAAAATGCCCTTAAGAAACGTTCATGATTTCTTGTTAAGGTGGAAACCTCTCCCAAAAATGATGAATATATTTCTAGGACATTTTTTGGATTTTTGATTTAACTCACTACCTATTTGAATTGGAGCTAATAAATGCTATAAAATAATTTAGCTCCAATACTTCTGGATTTATTTTTTGGGCATATGGAATAACTCAGAGAGAGCCCATGAATATTTTCAGAATTTATGAAAGTGGTTTGGCCTTTGAATCAAACCAAACAGATTGAAATAAATAGAAAACAGATAAGGGAGAGAGAAAGGAAACTAACCTGGCCTTACTTGGAAGCCCACTCACCTGGCGGCCCAACACTGTGGCTGAGGCCCAGCCCAATTTCCCACCGTCCCTAACCTCCTGCCAGTAGGCAGGAGGGCGTATGCCCGACGCGCGCCGGCCACCTCCTCCCTGCCTGGCTGCCCCCTCCTGCCCCTGGATGCCTCTCCCGAGCGCCATGCAACCCCCTGAATCCCCTTGAACTCTCCCTCATGCTCCCCCTCCTCTGCTCTTTCCCGCGCCACACCCGAGCGTTGCCGTCGCCGCCGCTCGCTGTTGCCATGGCCACTGCCACTGCATTGCCCCGCCGACGTGCCCCTGAGCTCCACCATGACCTCGCTATCCTCCCCGACACGTCAAGCAACGCCAGATGCCCCAAAGCGACATCCATGCCGTCTTCTTCAACCTCGGCTCGCTGAGATCGACCCCGTCGCTCCGTCCGCTCCGGGCCTCCCCCGAGCCCACTGACTACCCTGCCGACCTCACTGTGAGACCCGCCGTCTTTCCCCTCTTTTCTCTTGGTCGAATGCATGCTCTAGCCTCCATAACCATCGGTGCCGTGGTTTCATAATGTGGGGAATGATAGGCGCTCCCACCCCCACCCCGGCGATCGCCACCACCTCCGGTGATCTCCTCCCCTAGCCACCAAATTTCATTTCCTTTCCACTAGATCTCTCTGGCACACTGAGATCTACGTTTTAATACCCATCTCTATGGGTTCTGCTGATGGATCCACCTTTGGCTTGGACTTCTCCAAGGGTCTGGTTTTTGCGGAGAAGGTTTTTCAATCTACGGGTTTTCCGGTGCACCCCATGGATGACACGGGCTTCTTCACCATGGTAATTTCTTTTGGCCGGCATGATTTTCGTCTGACTGAGGATTCGGTGGCAGCGGCGCTTGAGGCGGCCATCGGAGGTTCTGCTATTGAGTTCATGGTTTTTATGATCACGGAGAGGGTTTTTGGTTTTCACGTTTCTTGCAAGGCTGTGGCTTTAATCATTCTCAGGCTCCATTCTTTCTCTTGTGATCATTTTAAATGTTTCTTTCATCTTTGGGGAAATGGTGGCCCAAATTGGGGCCGTGAGTTCAAGCTTTGGAAATTGGAATGTGATGCCGAGTGGATCATTGTTAGCCCTTCCAAACGTCGAGCTACCCTTGGCATGTTGGCTATGCACACCAAGCCCCGTAAATCTTCGATAAAATCATCGCATGCCCCTGCCAAGAAGCTCTCGTTTTCACAGTTCCAGAATTATCCTGCTTGTCGTGGTTATCGTTATCCGGCCACGAAGACTTGCATTCAAACTGTTGAGGATGCGGGGTACACGCTTCCTGCGCATGAACGGGTGGTCATCCACCCTTCGCCGCCGGCTGAGCTCCGGTGGACGACAACTACCCCCTCCATTTCCTTTGGAACGGTTAGGGATCTTCAACCAGCTGCGAATGGGTCGCCGTCTATCTCGGGCGGAAATTTTGGCTCTCTGAATGTGGACGTGCCTTCCCATGTTGGGCCGTCTCCTTCACGGTCCACGGTCCAGGTGGAGCCGGTGCTATCTTCTGGGCTTTCCATTCCGTCTTCTCAGCAAGCAGACGAAGATTTTGATAATTTGATTACGGGCATGGTAGATGAAATTTTAACGTGTCAGATCTGCTTATCTAAGGTCATTTTGCTGTGGCGTGCACATCTAAATTGCGTTGTACCTCTTGTCTGCGGGTGGGGCATGGTAAAAAGGATTGTAACAAGTTTGCTAGTATTTTGGGTTTGGTTTGGAAACCAAAACCCGGTAACGTTGCAACTTCCGAGGATCGCTCAGCTCCCACCGAGAATATCTCTCTGACACAGCTTTTACCAAACTTGGACTCCTCTTGCACTTCCGCATTTACTGCTTCGCCTTGTTCCATCAGTCCTGGTCCCAAAACGCCTTCGACAGCGCCGCCTGCGACCCCTCCCCCACCGGACTTCTTGCCACCTGAGACCCCTCCCCCACCGGACTTCTTGCTGCCTGCTTCCAGCCCGGACTGTTCCCCTCCGATGGCTAACTTCCCTCTCAACCCCATGCTCTATGTGCCGGCTGGCCATCACATTGTGGACGGCGGTGATGCTCGTCTGCCTCGGACCTATGTGACGCCACATACCCCACTTGTGCGCCGCCATGAGGAATTCATGCTTGCTGAGGTAATGCCCATCCCCCCTCCCGATCAGATTGGTGCTGCTAGGGAGGAAGTGGTCCAGTGGTTGCAAGCCCATGGGGTGTTGGTGAGGTCTGCTCAGCCTTGGATTAGATCGGTCGGTCTTTTCGAGCTTCGGGATGCTGCAGTTCGGTTTTCTCTTCTTCAGATGCCGCCCCAACCTCTAGGCAATGATCGTTTTGTGCGTTTTATGAAGCACGATGAGGGTGATTCGTTTCGAGGTGCTCAGGGTTTCCGTCAGGGTCTGCTCATGTTCTTGGGGATTCCGCTCGATCTTCGCAATGAGGAGAATATTCGGGCAGCGGTCAACACATTTGGGAAATTTCAGCATTGGATTAGTGAGGATCCCTACCTCGTGCGCACTTTGGTTTTTGCGTCTTTTCCAGAAGATATTTTAGTTCCAAGAGATGTGGTGTTCATGGATTATGCTGCTTGGGGTGGTGCCCGGGTGTCTTGGACGGTGCCGCTGTATATCCCGGGGGCAAATTTTGCTGAACAGATGCCCCAGGATGAAGACTGGATGCCCATGAATGGCAATCCCCATCCCATGCCTGGTGTTCCCTTCCCGGAGATGCCACCTTTTATTCTGCCTCCATTCCCGGCCTTGGGGTGGAACGATGTGCCCCCACCTCCGCCTGAACCTACGCATAATGAGGTGCATGAGGACAATTGGGGCAACTGGGAGGAACCTGCTGCGGAGCCTGCTGTGGAGGATCAAGAATCTGTGGTTTTGAATGCCTCGGCACAACCTAATTCAGCCCACCAAAGCTCTGAAGATCAACCCCAGGTGTCCCCTGCTCCTATCGTTCTTATTGATGGGGCTTCTCCTGCTAATTCGAATGATCAAATGGTAGCACCGGATATGGAGGATGCTAATAATTGGGCCATTGTGGTGTATCAACCTCCCCCTTTTGATGTCCGCACTCTGGAGCAGCCTGTGGTTCCGATTCCTTTTGGTCCCCCTCTGCCGCCGGAGATGATTTGGAGGCGATCGTTTGAAAATTTGCTGACTGCTCCAATGGTGTTTGAGGTGCCTAAACCTCTGCTGTCTCAGCCCCTGTCGCCTGTCATTTTGAGCAAGAGAACCTGGGACTTTGCTTTCCAGCAGGATGCCCTTCCTTTGCTGACATGGAAGGAGTCGGTATCTGCTCGACCTGTGGCTAGAGCACTTTTTGTGGATGAATCTGACAGGGTTGTGACTGTGGTTCCTCCTCCTCCTGAGCGTGCACCTGCCAGGAGGCCACGCAAAGTTTTGGCGCCTACTCCACTTGTTGAAACTTCTGTTCGTAGGTGTACCAGAAGTTCGGCCCAGCGGGATGGGTTTAAGCCCACTTTCCATGAGCTGGTTCTGCAGCCCAAGAAGAAGAAGCCCAAGGCCAAGCCCCTCTCTGCTGAGAAGTCTGAAGACCCTGCATTTGGAGCTGTCCCTCCGCCTACTCCCATCAGTCACCTGCAAGCTATTGGCAAGGAGCTGGAGATTGATGCAGCTCTGCTCACGGAGGATGCACTTATGGTGGACCCCTCTGCTGCTACAACTCAAGACCCCAATGAATAGTGAACTCCAATACTGTTGGGTTTGGCGAGCCCACAAATATGCTTTATGTGTTTGGTTTTCTTTTTCTGTTCCGGGGCTATGTAATAATGCTGGTTTGGAACTCTTGTGTGCTTTTGGGCATTTGGCACTGTGTGTCATGTGCATGGGTGACTTGTTTATGTTATTCCTTTATGAATAATCTCTGTAGAAACTGGAATGTTCTGTGCTGGAATGTCAGGGGTTTAAATTCTGAAGCTAGGCAAAGAGCTGTTAGACAAAAGATTGATGAAAGCCACTGTGCTATTGCCTGCCTGCAAGAAACTAAATGTGCTTCATTTGATTCCCGCATGATTAAAAGTTTTTGCCCCAAGAGATTTGACAGCTTTGCTTTCTCTCCTTCCTTGGGGGCCTCTGGTGGAATTCTAGTTGTTTGGAATTCGTCTATATTTGGGGGGACTTTATTGCAAGTCCAACAATTTGCAGTGGTAATTGAGTTTGTTTCTAGGCACAACAATGAGCGCTGGACTCTTGTGGTGGTCTATGGACCCTGTCAGGGGGAAGCCAGGGATAATTTTGTAAACTGGTTGTATCACCTGAACATTCCTGTGGATGAGAATTGGCTGTTATTGGGGGATTTTAACTTCTTACGGTCTATGGATAACAGGAATCTACCTGGTGGTGATCTGAATGACATGTTCATCTTTAATGAGATAATTGGACACCTCGGCCTTTTAGAGTTGCCCATCAAAGGCAGGTCCTACACTTGGTCCAATATGCAGGATGATCCACTTCTTGAGCAGCTTGACTGGTTCTTCACTTCTGTTGATTGGATCTCTGATTATCCCATGACTGAGGTGTTACCTCTTGCCAGGACTGCTTCTGACCATGTGCCCTGTATGGTTACAATTAAAACCTCTATTCCCAAGTCTAATATCTTTAGGTTTGAGAACTATTGGTTGGAGTTGGAGGGTTTTATGGATTGTGTGGATTCCTCATGGCAGAAACAATCCAGAAAGGGCCATATTACTGCTAGGATAGCTGACAAATTTAAGTCCTTGAGAATGTGTCTCAAAAGGTGGCAGAAGAGCATTTCTAAACTGAGAACTCTCATTTGTAAATGCAATAGTGTTATCCTGCTCTTGGATGAGCTTGAGGAATATAGAACACTCTACAGACAGGAATCAAATTTCAGGATTGTGGTTAAATGCCATGTTGAGAAATTGCTCCACCTTCAATGTCTTTATTGGAGGAAACGATGTACTATCAGATACATCAAAGTGGGTGGTGAGAACACCAAGTTCTTTCATGCTATGGCCACGGAGAGATACCGAAGAAATTCTATTGCTAGCTTAAAACTGCATGATGGTACGGTGGTGACTGATCATTCCCAAATGGAGGGTATTATCTGGGACTGTTTCAAGAACAGAATGGGTTCTTCTAGGGGCATTAAAATGGGCTTTGATCTTTCTTCCCTTATTAAACCCGTGGTGGGACTGGATGTTCTCACTAAGCCTTTTGAGAAGGAGGAAATGGACTTGATTGTCAAGCACATGCCAGTTGATAAAGCTCCAGGTCCAGATGGTTTTAATGGTCTTTTCTTCAAAAGATGCTGGCACATAATTTCTCAGGATTTCTATGAACTGGCCCAGGCTTTCTTTCTGGGTACTGCCCATCTGGAGAATATCAATGACTCTTACATAACTTTGGTGCCCAAGAAGCCCTCCCCTGAGGAGGTGGGTGACTACAGACCTATATCTTTAACAGGAATGGGTCTTAAGTTTCTGTCTAAGATGGCAGCCAATAGGTTTCAAGAGGTGATTATGCAGTGTGTTCACAAGAACCAATATGGTTTCATAAAAAGTAGAACAATTCAGGATTGTATTGGGTGGACCTTTGAGTATTTGCACCAGTGTCATCAGTCCAAGAAGCCTATTGTGATTCTAAAGTTGGATTTTGAAAAGGCTTTTGACTCCCTCGAGCATGAGGCCATTGTGCAAATTCTGAGACATAAGGGCTTTAATGAGAAGTGGATCCTTTGGATGAAGCAGCTTCTCTCCACAGGTACCTCCTCTGTTCTGCTTAATGGTGTCCCTGGTAGGAAGTTCAGGTGCAAAAAGGGTGTCAGACAGGGTGATCCAGTCTCTCCTCTCTTGTTTGTCCTAGCTGCTGATCTTCTGCAGACTGTAATTAATGACATGTTCAGAAGGGGCATTCTCCAGTTACCTATTCCTTGTCATGATCAGGATTACCCTGTAGTTCAGTATGCGGATGATACCCTTATTATCTTGCCTGCTGACAAGGATCAACTTTTAGCTCTAAAGGATATGCTCAAGATCTTCTCTGAGTCCACTGGTCTGGATGTGAACTATCATAAATCCTTTATTATTCCCATCAATGTGGACACTGCTGTCATGGCTGAATTAGCTTCTGCTTTTGGATGCCAGATTGGGAAAATGCCTTTTACCTACCTTGGGTTGCCAGTGGGAACTACAAGGCCTAAAATGCTGGATTTTATGCCCCTGGTTGATTGCATGGAGAGGAGAATGACAGCTAGTTCATCTTTTCTGAATCAGGGGGAAAGGCTGCAGTTCCTTAATTCTGCTTTGTCATCTATGCCCATCTTCTTCTTGTGCAGTTTGGCTGTCCCAGCTGGAATTCTTAAACAATTGGAAAGAATCCAGAGGCAATGTCTCTGGAGGAGGAATAGGGGTCAGCCTGCACCCTCCCTAGCTGCTTGGGACCTTATTTGCAGGCCAAAAAACAGGGGAGGTCTTGGCATCCTCAACCTTGGTTCCCAGAATGTTGCACTTTTGATCAAACATGCCAATAATTTCCTTAACAGAAAGGATCTTCCTTGGGTTTCTTTAATTTGGGATACTTACTACCATAATAGGGTCCCTCAGGGAACTTCTGATTGTGGATCATTCTGGTGGAAGGATATTTGCAAGGTCATGCATCATTTTAGGGAGTGTGCTTGGGTTCAGATTAATGCAGGGAACACTGCCCTCATGTGGTCAGATAACTTGCAGTTTGATGGTCAGGTGTCTAGCCTTCAGCTCAGATTTCCCAGGCTTTACTCTTATGTTAAGGACCCCTGGGTTACTGCTATGGAATTCTTGGGCTCCCAGGACATTTTCCAGCATTTCCACCTTCCTTTGTCCAGCCAGGCTTTTGATGAACTGGCTATTCTTCAGTCTATGTTGGGTGGCCTCATTAGAGCACCTGGGTCCAAGGATATTTGGTTTTGGAAGGGAACTGCCAAGGGATACTCACCAAAGCTGTTTTACACACATACTTTTGTCTCTGCATCTTTCAACCCTTTGACAGCTTGGATCTGGAAGTCCTCTTGTACAATGAAAATCAAAGTTTTTGCTTGGATGCTTATTATGGACAGGTTGAACACCAAGGACATGGTGGAGAGGAGGCATTGGCACTTGGAGGATGGAGTGAGCTGTGTCCTTTGCCCTTTGCAGACTAGGGAGACAAGAGATCATTTGTTTTTCAATTGCAACTTTAGTGTCAGAATTTGGAACTATCTGCAAATTGATTGGTCTTCTGGTGACTCCATGGCTCATTTGGTCCTTAATGCTAGCAGGAGTTTTAGGAAGCCCTTCTTCACTGAAGTGGTGTTCATTGCTTGCTGGAATATCTGGATCATCAAGAATGCTAAGGTCTTCAGGCATGAGAGGGCTAGATTTAATAAATGGAGGTCTGCTTTTATACATGACATCAGCTTAATGCAATATAGAGTGAAAGCTGCCTACAAAGATGATCTTCTACGCTGGATTTCATTCCTGCCACCTTGAGGACTTTTATATGTACCTTCTACCCTGTTTTTCTACTTCTTCCCCTAGATTCTTTGATTACCTCTTGTAATCCCCCATTTTTCTATACCTGTATTGTATATATTTTCTCAATAAAGTTTTGATATGCTGTGGGGGTTTCCCCTACAGTTACCAGTCAAAAAAAAAACCATCGGTGCCGTGAGCTCCTCGCCGCCGGCAATGAAGCAGTCATGGCCTTAGTCGCTGCAACTCGCGTACGACCACACCAATGTGCTCAGAGCCTTTCCAGGAAGTTGTAGAACTCACCAACTCGTCCTGTGGATCACCATACTGCCGAACCTGTTGATCCTGTAGCCCCGGCCGCCGCCATAGCTCGTCGCCGACGAGATTCCGGCCACCCCGCGCCCTCCAGTTTCTTCGATTGGATGCAGGCGAGCAAGGGCTTTCGCCTAGTGCCCTCAGCGCGCCGAACCGCTGTCGGAGCAGCGTTTCTGGCAAACATCCTCCATGGTTTTTGTCGCCGCCGGCCAAACTCCGGTGGGCTGACGTGGCCGCTTATTAGGCACTAACCACCGTGGTTAGTTTAGCACTAATGTCCTTCCTGGGTCAATGATAGGTGGGGCCAGCCCTCCTAATCTCTAACTTAGTTTAATTCTAAAAACTAATTAGCACCTGAGACACTGACCAGTGGGCCCCACGAGTCAGGTTTGACCTGAACCAGCCCCTGTTGACTTGCTGACATCACACCAATGTCATGGTGATGCAGTAACTATGTCTGGAATTTAAAATAAATCTAAATGATTTATTTATTTTCAGAAATTTGCCTAAACTTCTAAAAATCATAGAAATTCAAACATAACTCCAAATGAAATAATTTATATATGAAAAATTATCAGAAAAATCCAATCTATCCATCTGTACCATTTTCATGCATGTTAGAACAACTTTTGGCTACTGTTTAGGACAAATCAAATGAATGGCATTTGAATAATCACATATGGAGTTTGAATTTGAACCTTTGGTTCAAAACAACTTCATTTAATCGGGGTGCTAGCTGCATTAGGCAAAATCACATCATATTGCCATGTCACATTCATGCATCATATTGTTGCATTGCATTGATTGTGTTCCCTCTTGTTTGTCGGTGTTTGTTCCCTCTCATTGGACATTGTTCCGACGTTGTGATCGTTGACACCGATGAAGAGCTATTACTATCTTCAGAAGTGTCGGGCTAGCAAAAACCCCTTGTTCATTCTGATACAATCCCACTCTCTCGTTCCTGCTCTCTTTTATTGCATTAGGATAACAACGATTCAACTGTTTCATGTTGTGGTAGTTGACACCATTCCTTTGCACGTGTCGGTGGGAAAAGACACCTATGGGATCACAAGAATCCCTACTACGGTTGCCGGGGCGCAGGGTTGTGAGAGGAGCATGATTAGCAGTCAACACAAGGATCGTTTACCCAGGTTCAGGCCGCGAGGATGCGTAATACCCTAGTCCTGCTTTGGTGGCTGTATTTCAGAGAGTTCTTAAGCTCTCGAACTAGCTATGGTGGATGCGTGGTTTCAAAGAGCCGAATCCCTCTCCAGTATGCCATGGGCCTCCTTTTATAGTCGAAAGGGGCTGCCACAGTGGCACACAGAAGGTGGAAAGGCCTACAGTGTCGCGAGCTTATCGCTCGTATTGCAGGACAAGATGCATTTAATGCATCGCTTAGGTGCCCCCTTGCTTTATTGGGGACGGGACGGAGGCCCGTCCCATTTGTCGCCGCTCCTCATCGCTTCGACACGCGCCCTGTCCGGCGATGCATGCGGCGCCATGTAGGCAGGCAGGCAGCTGAGGTGGCACGGTGGTAGCGTCTTCACGAAGATCTGCATGCCGACACGCAGGCGCTTGCTGAGTTGGCCTAGAAGCTGCATGTTGCCACGCAGGTGCCTGCCCAGCTGGTTGGGCTGGCAGCGGCATGCGAACGGCGGTGGAGACTTGGCTGGTGCGGGCCTGGCAGTGGCCCTGCTGGCGTCCTCAGTGAGGGCCTTGCCGGGTGGCCCGGCAAGGGTCTTGCCGTGGCGCGCTGTCGTCCCCGGCAAGGATATTGGTGGGGGTCTTGTGACTCTCCTCGGCAAGGATCTTGCCGAGGATCGTTGTCTTTTAGTCCTCATCTGATCTTGAATATCCATGGTCTTCACAAAGATCCGCATGCTACCACGGAGGTGCCTCCCGAGCCCTAGTCCCAACGTGGTTGGTTGAGTTGGAACCCGTGAGCTCAAGGGCACTCTGTTGGTGTGGGCGAGCCGCCCCGGCAAGGGTCTTGCAGGGGGAGCCTGCTTTGTCCTTCTGCTTGTTTGTGTTCTTGGCCTTGGCGTTGCCTTGGCTGTCTTGTACTTCGGCTTCTCTCCGGCTTCCCTCCCTTGCCCTGCTTTGTGTGGCCGCGACGCGTGGCTCTGACTGCCCGTGCACAAGTAAAGGGGTCAAAAGGACAGCCCCTACTATTGTACACCGACAGGAGCCCCCGGGCCTGGGCCACACATAAACGCGACAAGTTGTTGGGCCAGGCCTAAAACGGTGCGCGGGCAGGCGGGGCGGATTTTCACCGCAGTAACTCTTCATCCGCTGCGCTTCCCCACGACCCGCGTTGAATGCGCGACGTGCAAAGGGGGCATGCGTGATGTGGGCGGCATGCGTGGGGCAGTTTCCGCAAGCATGCGTCACATCACGATACAGGGGCGGCTCGCGCCTTCCCCATGGAGAGGGAGAGGCGTAAAGGCGCGGCCCATTTACTGAATGGGGTCGGGTTGCGGTCTTCAATGCGTCCACACCCCACGATCACGGGGTGGGGAGAGGTCGCTTCACCCGTCCCCTCGGTTATGCACGTTCACCACGCGTCCTCCATGCGCTTGGGGTGGCAAGCGGTGGAGGTGGGAAACCGGGCCGTCGGTGGTTGGGGTAGCGGGTCGGCCTCGATTCCCTGTGCCTCTGGTGGCTGGATTGGCCGAGCAGGGCGGCCGAGCCCCGACCCCGCCCCTTTATAAGGAGAGGGAAGGGGGATGGCATCCCGCATTCTTCTATCTTCTATCTCCCCCTGCTTCTACTTCTTCCTCTCATCCGCCATGGAGAAGGGGAACCCCGGTCCCTCGACGGTGGCGGCGAGGGTCGCCGCTCGACAGCGCGTCCCTCCTCCTTCTGAGCTCGCGGTGGTGGAGCCGGCCGCGAGGGAAAGGGGGCGAGGCCGTGGGCGAAGCCGTGCCAGAGGTCGTGGTGCTCGGGGAAGAGGAGGACGGGGCGGAGCGCCGGCCTCGCCCCCGCCAATGATGCCTTTACCGACGGAGTGCCACGTTTGAGACCAGCCCCGCGAGTTCTTCATCAGGCTGCGCCGTCCTCCACGTCGCCGTCTTCGTCTTCCCGCCCCATTTGCTCGGGAGATGGAGCGTGACCCGCCCCAGACCCTCAGTTTGCACATGGAGCTGCGGGAATGGGGGCACGCGGGTCGACGTCGACTTTCCGGCTCCTCGGGTCATGTACCTCCGCCGTGGATGGAAGACGTTCACTCGCATCCACATCCTGATGGCGGGGCTCGTCCTCTACTTCAAATTAATGGAGGACGAGCTGCTCTCCGTCAAGGTCTTCGGAGACTTCGGGACTCGCCTGAAGTGCTGCGTGGAGAGCTCCTCCGACGGAGACTCCGATGATGGAAGCTCTTCCTCGAGCGAAAGTGACGAGGAGGACAGCGGGGCAGATGACGGGGACGAGTCTGACGAGGCGTCGGACGCCCCGCGCCAGGGCGGGTGCGGCAGCAGCAGCATTTGCACCTGGCCGCTCCTCCGGCGGAGTTATGCCGGGGGAGGGGCCAGCTCCCTGAACTTCTCGGGGCCGTCTCCTTGGACGGCTGGCGGCGGGAGGGTGTGGAAGAGGAAGAGGGCGGGCGGCAAGGCCGTCAACTAGGAGTACGCAGACACCGACACCTTCGTCGTGTGTCTGGCGACCTGCCGCCTCGTCTTCCAGCTCCTTTCCCGGCACCGTCATCACCGGCCCACCCTTGGGTAGCCACCGAGGTGTTCTCTTGGTGCTTTCTGCTGCTCGTAGCTCGCCTAGGCGCCCCTTTTGCCCTTTCGCCTTCTTGACCTGCCTCCTAAGGAGAGGAACAAGAAAGGGATTACGGGCATCTCATCTCTTTTTTAGTCTGTAAGCCTTCGGGCCTTCGTTAAATTTAGAACTTGTAATCCCCCTGCTCATGTTTTTCATTCCGTATGAACTGTACCTGTGTGGGATGTTTTTAATGAAAAATGTATGTTTGGTGGGTTTTTCGTTCGTGGGTGAAACCCACGACAAGGAGCAAATCCTTGTTACTATTTAAGATAAACGTTTTTCGCCCGGCAACAGGCCTTGCCGTCCCCCCACTTTGCTCGACCATTCTCGCGCCCTTGGCGGAGGCAGGGATGAAGCGGGCTTAGGCTCCTCGTTCTATCTCCTTGCCGCCGCGGCTACAACCGAATCCGGACCCAGGAGATAATCCTTAGGTATAGGAAAAAGGGGAGCACGGTAGCCTGGAGATAAAACAAGGTTTCACATGTCCCAGTTCTGTACCGAAATGCATGACAGAGGATGAAAGACTTATCTGGATCTGCAGCCCCCGGCAACCTTGTCTTGCCGCGGTTGGATCCTTGTACTTACAGCCCCCGGCAACTTTGATTTGTCGGGGTCGGGATGCCGGTCCGTTCCCTTTCTTCCAAGTAGCCATTGGAATCACCCGCCCAAGAGGGGCCGGGTTACTCATAATGGTCATCATGCGAAGCCCAGCATCAAACTTGAAGACGGCGGGTCAATCATGGGCTTAAGACCCGGAGTGGCTCAAGGCCCGTAGTGTTAACCGCCGTTAGGGTGAAACTTGTAGTGTAAGGCAAGAATAGTTAAGAGTCCGAGCCGAACACTGTTATGAGTCGGCCGGGACTCTGAGAGCCGCTGGGCGTCAACCTCTCTATATAAAGGGATGACCTGGCGGCGGTTCAGGGACAAGAAAGAGAAGATCGATAACCAGGCAGGACGGCTTAGCTCCTGGTCATCGAAACCCCAATCAATACAACCTCAACTGGACGTAGGCTTTTACCTTCACCGTAAGGGGCGAACCAGTATAACCCTCGTGTTCCTTGTCCCGTTTAACCCCTTTAAGCTTCCTAGAAGCGATGGCTCCACGACTAAGTCCTTGCTCGAGGACATCTGTCGTGACAATTCCACGACAGTTGGCGCCCACCGTGGGGCCAGCGCACGGTGGATTTGAGTTCTTGAAGGGCAACTTCGAAGGGCTCAAGGCATACGCTGTGGGCCGGATGACCAAGAGTCATCGCGGCAAGCTCTACATCGACGATGCAAACTGGGGCCCCGACGCCGGCTCAATTGAGTACGGGTACCGGGTCCCCTTCGGCGGAATTCATGTCTTCATTGGCAAGATTGGTGAGCCGGGCCCTGAGCCGGATCTCTGCGCTGATCTCATCGAAACGGCTCAGCGTGCACGACCCGCCCAGGCTCTACCTGCCTTGAAACATGCTTTCGTGGGATGTGTCCATGGAGGACTCTCTGAAGGATCTGGATCTGGTGATGAGACGGCCGCCGGCTCTGACGGGAGTCGTCTACGGATGAGTGAAACTCGTTGTATCAACTTCAAGATGGCAAGCTCAGGGGTTGTTCCGATGGCGACAGCATTCCGGACCCCTTTGAACCGCCGAGCCGGGTTGGAATCTTCATGGCCGGCGCGCAACCTGTTCAAAACCCCGCCTCCGGGTCAGGAAGCCCGGTGCCTTCGCCGGCTCAGGTGCTGATGGATCTCACAGACAAGATGACGGTCCTGTTGACCGCTACGGTGGCTCCGGCGGATCAAGTTCAACATGACGCGGTGGTGGCACAGTTAAAGTTGGATCTAGCAAAGGCCAAGGAGGATCTGGCGGCGGAGGGGATCAGGATGGCTGCGTAGAGGGCGGCTCTCGACGCCCAGACTCAGCTGATTTAGGCACAGTCCTTCCGGCTCACGATGGATCAAAACGCATCCAATGAGGTCAAGAGAAGGAGGCATCAAAAGGCCCAATCCCGGCTCCCTCCGGTTTACGATCCTCAAAACCTCTTCAACACGCCGGGTGCAGGGTCTAGTAACCCGCCAGAGATCATGGTGCCCGGGGCTGGGACACCAATTCAGCCCCAAGTAATGGGACCTCCCCGGGTGAGCCCTGCCCCGCCTCAGTACGTGCCAATACCACCGGGTCATTATGCCAACCCGTTGGAAAACATGGTCGCCGCGGCGGCGCGGCTGGCGGCTCTCCCAATTGATGGTGACTCTCCAACGGCGGTTGAAACCCGCCGGGTCAGAGAACTCCTTCAGACGGCTCTGGCGCAGCAAGAGGCATATTCTTATAGCCGGGACAGGATTCATTCAACCCCTCGTCCAGGCCGGAGCCCGAGTTATAGCAGACACATGGTCTCAGCGACCGGCTCAAGTAATGTCTGACGCCATGACTTGCCACCCAGCCACGGCCTGGCTCACAACGGAGCGTTTCACGCAACAGACCAAGACAGGGCACGGCAAGAGGCGGAGCAGGTGCCTCAGTTGATGGCTTACCAGCCACCCCCGGCTTATCCGACGGCTTCCATCGACGTGGGTATCCCTACGAGGACTGGAGGTGTCCCTTGTCTAGTGCCGGCTCTCCGTAATGAACGTCTGCCCAAGGATTTCAAAGGGCCTAGGAAGGTGCCTAATTACACGGCTGATTTACAACCCGGAGCCTGGATCAAGAGTTACGAGATGGCCATGGAATTGCTGGAGGTCAGCGAAGCGGCGATGGCCAAGTACTTCACCATGATGTTAGATGGGACTGCCCGCACTTGGTTGAAAGGGCTGCCACCGAATTCTATCGGGTCTTGGGCTGAGCTGAAAGCCCGGTTCATCCAAAACTTCAAAGATACCTGTAGGCAGTCTATGTCAATTGTGGATTTGACTAACTGTAAACAGCAGGAGGGTGAGTCTATGACACATTGGGTTCGTCGGGTCAAAGAGATAATACATTCATCTGATAAGATGGATGCCGGCTCTGCAGTCTTAATGTTGGAGCAGAATTGTCATTTCCTGCCCCTGAAGATGAAACTTGGGCGGCTCAAGCGCGATTGCAATGATATGGGTACGCTGATGGTGGCTCTCGTCAAGTACGCCGACTCTGATAGTACCAAGGACCCCGCGTCAGATGATGAAAGGACAGGGAAGGGAAAGAAGAACGGCAATGGCAAGGGTCCTCAGCATAACCCGGTGAACCAAGGAGGTAACAAGCGTAAGGCTGATGGCAGCATGGAGTTTGTGGCCAATGGCAGCTCACAGGGTAACAACCAGCGACGTAAGGGGAGGCCACCTCCCCGAGCCGGCGGTTCAGGCCCAACGCTTGAGCAGTTGTTGAATGAGCCTTGTCCAAGGCATGGCTCTAGGGAGAAGCCAGCTACTCATCTATGGAAAGATTGCGCAATCATGAAGGCCTTTAAAGAGCTCCAATGCCTTTAATGGAAACAATGGCTCGGGCGGCGGCTCAGCCGCCGGCGGCTTTCATGGCCCGGGCGGCGGCTCAAATTCCAATCCTCAGAATGTTCAAGGGGGCTTTAATCAGCAGTCCGGCCAGGGTCATCAGCAGCAACAGGGGGGATACCAGACCAATCCAAAGCAGCTCAATGGTGGACAGTATCATGTGTTTACCACCAGTCTGTGTAAGCGAGATCAGAAGCTTCATAAGAGGGTTGTGAATGCTGTTGAGCCGGCGGTTCCATGCTATTTACGATGGTCTGAGCAGCCTATTGTGTGGAGTAGGGAGGATCACCCTCCCCGGGTTGATAATCCGGGTCACTTGGCCCTGGTGGTGGCTCCTCAGGTGGGAGGATATAAGTTCACTAAGGTGCTCATGGATGGAGGCAGCAGCATCAACATCCTCTATTATGAAACCTTCCGTCGTATGGGGTTGGTTGATAAGAACCTCAGCCAGTCCAATACTGTTTTCCATGGTGTGGTGCCTGGTAAGTCGGCTTATCCAGTTGGTAAGATCGAACTAGAAGTGGCCTTTGGAGATGAATACAACTACAGGGTGGAAAAATTGACCTTTGAGGTGGTCAAGATAAGAAGTCCGTATCATGCCATATTTGGGCGGCCGGCTTACGCCAAGTTCATGGCACGGCCGTGTTACGTATACTTACAGCTCAAGATGCCGGGTCACAATGGTACCATTACGGTTCATGGTAGCCGAAAGATAGCCTTGGAGTGTGAGGAAGGTGACGCAGCTTATGCAGAATCTGTTTGTGCAACAGAGGAGCTGAAGTTTTACAAGGATAATGTTGACCCAACAGATATGACATCTCTAAAAAAGCCGACCACGGAGCATGAGCCGGCAATGAAATTTAAGTCAGCTGATGAGACTAAACTTTTTGATTTCGTTCCAGGTGACTCATCTCAGCAGTTTAGCATCAGCGCCAACCTGGATCCGAAATAGGAAAGCGCGCTCAGCGAGTTCATCCGTGATAATAGGGACATTTTTGCATGGAAACCTTCTGACATGCCAGGTGTACCTAGAGAACTCGCTGAGCACACTCTCAATATTGATCCGAAATTTAAGCTGGTTAGGCAATTCCTTCAGCGGTTTAATGAGGAGAGGCGGAAAGCCATTGGTGAGGAGGTGGCCCGGCTCTTGGCGGCCGGGTTTATTGTCGAAGTCTTTCATCCAGAATGGTTAGCTAACCCGGTACTCGTGCTCAAGAAGAATGGCACCTGGCGGATGTGTGTGGACTGCACGGACTTAAACAAGGCGTGTCCGGCTGATCCTTTTGCTCTCCCCTGTATTGATCAAATCATTGATGCTACGGCGGGTTGTGAACGCTTAAGTTTCTTGGATGCTTATTCTGGATACCATCAGATTAAAATGGCAGTTAAGGACCAGGAGAAGACGGCGTTCATCACTCCCTTTGGAGCCTTCTGTTATGTGTCTATGCCTTTTGGACTCAAGAGTGCACAGGCGACGTACCAGCGTTGTGTGCAGAATTTTCTTCATAACCAGATTGGGTGCAATGTTCATGCCTATGTGGATGATATCGTGGTTAAATCCAGGGAAAAGGAGACTCTAGTCGATGACCTTAGAGAACTCTTTGATAATCTCCGGGTTTACAAGATGATGCTTAACCCGGCCAAGTGTGTTTTTGGTGTTCCTGCAGGTAAGCTCTTGGGTTTCCTGGTTTCTAACAGAGGCATTGAAGCTAACCAGGAAAAAATCAAGGCAATCACCTCTCTGGCTAAGCCGGCATGTCTAAACGACGTCCAGCGTCTAGTAGGCCGCATTGCTGCTTTGAGCCGGTTTATAAGCCGCTTGGGTGAAAAGGCCATGCCACTGTACTAGTTGATGAAGAAAACTGATGACTTTATCTGGAATGATGCTGCTAATGCTGCTTTTGAGGATTTGAAGAGGCAGCTGGCTGAGCCCCCAGTCCTTGCTGCTCCGGTTGACAAGGAGCCCTTATTACTGTATGTAGCTGCTAACACACGAGCCGTCAGTGTGGTTGTGGTGGTGGAGCGCAAGGAAGAGGGTAAGGAGTACCCGGTTTAGCGGCCGGTTTACTACGTCAGTGAAGTGCTCATTGAATCCAAACAGCGGTATCCACATTGGCAGAAGCTTGTTTATGGTGTGCTCATGGCAAGCCGGAAGCTTAAGCATTATTTCCAGGGTCACCCTATCACTGTGGTTAGTTCTGCTCCCCTTGGAGATATCATCCAAAACAGAGAAGCCACAGGGAGAGTGGCTAAGTGGGCTATAGAGCTCGGGCCTCATGGTCTGAAATACGTACCGCGCACTGCTGTTAAATCTCAAGCTTTGGTGGATTTCATCAACGATTGGACAGAGCTACAGGTGCCTGAAGAAAAGCCGGATAATACATATTGGACTATTCACTTCGATGGGTCTAGGCAATTGGAGGGCTCGGGGGCTGGAGTTGTGTTGACTTCCCCTAAAGGTGACAAGTTCCGTTATGTGCTAGGGTTGATGTTTCCATGCACTAACAATGCGGCTGAGTACGAGGCTTTGCTCCATGGTCTTCGGGTGGCTAAGGAGATGAGAGCAGAGTAAGGTGTTTGGGCGACTCAGATCTAGTGGCTCAACAAGTATCAGGCAAGTGGGATTCCAAGGACCCTCTCATGGCGGCTTATAGCCGTGAAGTTGATGCCGTTGCTGGACACTTTCAGGGTTACCAAGTAGAGCACATCGATCGCAGGAAGAACGAGGCGGCTGATGCATTAAGCCGGCTGGGCTCTCAACAAAAACCGGTGCCGCCTAATACTTTCTTGGACATCTTGCATAACCCTTCTGTTAAGTTACCTACAGAGGAAGACTTGGCTGTCCCTGACCCGGAAGCACAGTTGGTGGCGGCTCTCCACATCACCCAAGACTGGACAATACCATACTTGGCTTACATGACCCGGGGAGATTTGCCTGAGGATGAAACTTTGGCCAGACAAATAACCCGGCGGTCTAAGTCAATGGTCATTATCAATGGCGAGCTGCATCGTTGCAGTGTTACTGGAACTTTCCAGCGTTGTGTTTCCCCTGAGGAAGGCCAAGATATTTTGCGTGAGATTCACGAGGGGGATTGTGGCCATCATGCCGGCTCAAAATCTCTTGTGGCCAAGGCTTTTCGTCATGGTTTTTATTGGCCAACGGCTCATGCTGATGCGGAGGACTTGGTCAGTAAATGTGACGGTTGTCAGAGGTTCTCGCGACGGGCTCATGTGCCGGCTCAAGAGTTGAGGATGATACCAATCACTTGGCCATTTGCGGTCTGGGGGCTTGACATGGTTGGGCCTTTTAAAAGGTCCAAGGATAAGAAGACCCACCTCTTGGTGGCAGTTGACAAATTCATGAAGTGGGTTGAAGCAGAGCCAGTTAGTAAGTGTGACGCAGCCACGGCGGTTCAGTTCATGAAAAGGGTGATATTTCGCTTTGGCTTTCCACACAGCATTATAACTGACAATGGTACCAATCTGTCTAAGGGCGCTATGGAGGAGTTTTGTCAACGAGAGCATATTCGACTTGATATTTCATCAGTGGCTCACCCTCAATCCAATGGTCAAGCTGAGAGAGCTAATCAGGAGATCTTGAAGGGCATCAAGCCCCGGCTTTTGGTCCCTTTGCAACGGACACCGGGTTGTTGGGTGGAGGAGCTACCCTCCGTGTTATGGAGCATCAATACTACTCCTAACAGGTCTACGGGTTACACGCCTTTCTTCATGGTTTATGGAGCGGAAGCAGTCCTCCCCAGTGACATCCGTCACGACTCGCCTCGAGTGGCGGCTTATGTTGAGGCGGATAATGAGCGGGCGCGCCAAGATGCTCTTGACTTGTTGGACGACAGCGTGATGTGGCAGCAGCTCGCTCAGCGATTTACCAACATGACCTGCGCCGTTATCACAGCCGCCGGGTTAAGTCCCGGGTCTTCCAGGAAGGTGATCTGGTGCTCCGGCTCATCCAAGACCAGACAGATGCACATAAGTTATCCCCGCCTTGGGAAGGGCCCTTTGTGGTCAGCAAGAACTTGCACAACGGGTCATACTACCTTATCGACGTTCGGGAGCACAAGGATTCACGTAAGTCGGAGGAAGAGACCCGTCGGCCGTGGAACATAGCTCAGCTTCGGCCTTATTACACTTGAGCCACCGGCTCTCATAATGTACATATTTCTATAGCCATGTATATATTATGATAAATAATAAAGCAGGACTTCTGTCCTTTTCTCCTCCAAAGGTAAACGTGTTATTTCCATTACAACATCACATGGTCGCTTGGAGGTGGATCCGGCTTATGATCGTATACGAATCTAGCTGTAAACAATATGATCATTTGGGGGCTTCCTGTTCAAACATAGGTCGTATTCGAACCAAAGAGAACATAGTTGTCGATACCCACTTGATTGGCAAATTGCCGAGCTCATTGGGGAGTTTTCTTTGATCGTATTTGAATCATAGCTCAACCCCCTTTGGGAACCGACGTGGATCGTATTTGAATCAGCGTCGTTAAACAACTCTTAAGGTCATTTGGGGGCTTCCTGTTCAAACATGGGTCGTATTCGAACCAAAGAGAACATAGCTGTCGGTACCCTCTTGATCGGCATCGCCAAAGCCACTGGGGTCTATATGATCGCATTCGAATCTTAGCTTAACCCCTTTGGGACGGTTCTCTGGTCCTATTCGGACCGGAAGCCCCTAAGTTTTGATCTTCTGACTTACAACAAGTTCTTTTGGTCACATCAGCAGTGTGCAAGGGCGGTTTTTACTTCGCCGGCTTAATTTTGATTCACAACGTTGATAACACATAGTAAAGTATTCTTGATGAAGGTAAACCGAAGTTGAGATCTTCAACTCATTATTCGGGTTACATAAACCGGAAGTATACTTGAAGGCTTGTAAGTATGCTATATGATTACGTCAAAGATATAATTGAGGGCCAGTCTTTGGTGGCTTTTGTTCATATTCCGGGTTATATATGTAAGGTCTATGATTCTCAGTGCGGTAAGCCGCCTAGAGACTTGTGACTTGTTTTTTATGCAGGATGGTTAAAGACGGCTATTCGAGCTTAAGGAAAATAACTGATCGATTATAACCCGGAGGAATAAGAAGAAGCAGCTTCAATGGAGTTAAGCATTCACCACGTGCACGATGGCACGACAAAATTAAGTGTTTTTCCTACCCTATTACAAGACTCCCCGAGTCTAAAAGGTGACGCATTGTTTTAAGGTGCAACCATGAGCCGCCTAAGAATCAAGGTGCTTGTGGAGTTGAAGCTTCCGGCTCATCCCTCTCCGCTCCTCCGGCTGGTTCCATGACCTGGAAGGTTGATGATTTCCAGTCAATGCCGCTCAAGGCTTCAAATTGAGCCTCGTCATCAATTAACCCGGCCGGGTCAACTTCTGGGGCGAAGGTGTGCTTACGCGTCGGAGGGATCAAGCTGATGGCTTCATAACGTGGAGTGGGGATCCTCTGATTTTCCGCGTCGTAGCCCGGCTGATACTTGGTAAGGTCGGTGTCATTCCCAATCAGGGTGGCCACCGGGCGCACGATCTTCACACAGGCAGCAAAGTCTTTTTTGTCGAAGGGGGTGCCGTCTTCCTTCAGACTGGGGTATCCAAGAGCGATGTCGGCCGGGTCTAGCTCCGGGAGGAAAGCCTTGGCCCGGCTCAAAGCAGTTATCGCTCCGGCTCTTGCAGAGGCCCGTCTCAGCTCTTAGAAGCGCTGAGAAAGAACGGCAAGCCGCCTGAGTACATCCACCAGGTGAGTCAGAACCTCGTTGGACAGGGCCACAACGGCTAACGCACGCTGTGACCCGGTGTAGAGTTGCTCCACCAAAGTGTACACGGCCTTCAGCTTCGTCAGTACATTCTGGTTAAGGTTGGAGCTTCTGGGACCTGTTTAAACAAAGTCAGGTAAGCCGGAGACAGTAGGGGGACTTATGAGACATGAAGAATGAAAACTTGGTAAAATCTTGCAGAATGGCTTACCGAAGATGGCAGAGACCATCTGTGACACATGGCGCTTTAAGCCGGCGAGTTCGGCGGTTCTCTCAGTTAGAGCAGCCTCTGCTTTTTCGGCCCGGGTCAGCAAGGCGGCTCTCTCTTCAGCCCAAGTCTTCCTCTCTGTCTCAAACTTCTTCTTCAGCTTTTCTTGTGTAGCAACACTAAACTCAAATTTGGCGTTGGCCTTCCGGGTCTCAGTTTCCTGAGTCTTCAGGCGGTTCTTTAGCTCGGAGATTTCAGCTTCAAATTTTTTGCAGGCAGCCTGTACAAATTCCGGGTTCCAGTTTGAGTAATTGTTATGAAACATTAAAGTCCCAAGCACCTTGCAAGCAAAGACAGTTGGCACTTGGGGGCTAATGTATGCTGAAAGATTCTGTTTCTAATTGCTGGTTAATGAAGGTAAGCCGGCAGTTAAGTCTACAACATATTCTATCATAAGTAATAGACTTGGGGGCTAGTATGGTAAGGATGACTATGGAGTACGCAAGAGAGTTGAGAGTTGTACCTCAGATTTCTGTTGTATCTGCTTCACCATGTCAATCTCTAAGTCTCGGCTGTTGTGCACTTGACCAATATAACTTGAAACAATGTCTCCAATGCTCAAATTCGCATAGTCAGTGATCTCCAGCCTGGCCCTGCGGCGCTCTAGCAGCTCTTCCTTGGCAGAGCATTTTGCCAGCGCAGTGGGCCTCCCCGGCTCGACAAATTCCTTCCGGGTGATTACAACATCCGGGTCATCGGCCGGCTGAGCTGGGATGGAGATCTCCGGGTTAGTTGAAGTCTCTATGACTGGCTCGCCAGTTGGAGTGGTGGCTTCAGGAGCTGAGGCAGATGGCGGTTCTTGGGCTGAAGCTTCCGGTTCAGTCAAGACCGGGTCTTCGACCGGTTTATTCTTCTTCGCCCTCTTGCTGAGCTTTGCTTGAGCACTGAAAGGACAAAAGGTTAGTACAAAAGCATGAGTAAAGATAAGCACAACATAACATGATCATCATTACCCGGGTGCGGTCTTGAAAGCCGGCAGGTTCGATTGCATAGAATCACCAGAGGAAGGTGAAGTGTCCTGATAATTTGAATCAGAAGAATTGAGCGGTTGACGAGTAACGCCCGCCAAAGGATGAAAAGGATATAAGTTGGAGATAACCTCGGTCCGGCGCTTCCTTGATGCTTCAGGTAAGCCGGAGGAGAGATCTGCATCCTTGTTGGTCCGGGTGTGCCGCCGGCTTTCATGAATCTGTCGCTTCAAAAGAAATTGAAGATCTTGATAAGCTAAAGGATGTGAAAATCTTACTTTCCGGGTTACTCTTCGGACTTTCAGCCTTGGCAAGGGCTCCGAGTCGGAGGAAAGTGTAGTTACCTCTTCAGTCACCGGGATACTCGCTCCGGTGTCCTCCTGCTGATAATCAGTATCGATAAGGCGGATAGGAATAAATAAGAAACAAAAGAAGGACCTAAAGATTCAAGGATTACCTCTGACTCGGAGTTGTCACTTAGCTGAAGCAGCTCTGAGGCAGTAGGCCTGCTTCCCTTCTTGCGAGGAGCGGCTCTCCTGGCGGCTTTCTTAGCCTTCCTGGCTTTTTTAGCCGCCTCATGGTCATATTTGACCTTCCAGAACTTGTCATTAGCCTGAAAAATACAGCAAAGGTTTCTTAAAGTTCAGATCAAACTATTGAAAGGAAAATCAAGGTGTTCAGGTCAGTGGCTTACCGCCGGAGCCGGGTTAGCTTGGCAGAAGGGGTTTAAGCCGGTCCTCCCATAGTCGGCTAAGCTCTCATTTAGGAGAGACTTGGTCATGTCGTCCACGACGTCCTCAGGAAGATCGTTGGGGCTGTGCCGCAGAGGGTCATCCTTTCGGCCCGTGTAGTCACACATTAAGCCGGGGCGGCGGCTCAAGGGGATCACCCGCCAAGAGATCCAGACCCGGACCAGATCAATGTCGTTGAGGCCATTTCCCAAGAGAGCCTTGATCTTATTGATGGTGGGGATCAGAGGTTGACGCTCAGCTTGAGATAGTTTGTCTGGCAGAGGGTGATTTGGCTCCAGACGCAGGGCACGAAAGCCGGGCAGAGGGCTCTCGTCAGCCGGAGAAGTATCCTGGCAGTAGAACCACGTCTGGTTCCAGTCCTTTGGATGGCTTGGCGGTTAGCGTAAGGAAAAAGGCAATCTCTCCGTCGTTGAATGGAGATTCCGCCAAGCTCCAAGCTAGGCCCGTTGGTGCACTCATTCTGGCGATTCAAATAGAACAACTCCCTAAAAAGCAGTAGGCTGGGCTCTTCTCCAAGATAGACTTCGCAGAATACTTGGAAGTTGCAAATATTCGACACGGAATTGGGTCCTATGTCTTGCGGCCGCAGATCAAAGAAGTTCAGAACCTCTCTAAAGAATTTTGAGCCGGGCGGCGCGAAGCCCCGGCTCATGTGATCAGCAAATATCACCACCTCGCCATCTCTAGGTTGGGGTCTTCCCTTTGACGGGTCAGGAGCACGATAAGACATGACCTCCTTCTTGGGCAGGTAACCCGTCTTCATGAAATCGGCTAAAGTGTCATCAGTAACATTGGATCTCATCCAGTTGCACGTGATGGGTGCCTTGGGAGCCTTAGGTGGCATTGTGAAAAACGAAAGCCTATGACAAAAGGAAATGTCCGGTTCAATTATAAGCCGGAGGAAATTTACAGTTCAACACTCAAAGTGGCGGCTTATGAAGGGGCCTAATGACATATGGCTGGTTGCGTCGGGTTATCTAAGCCGCTGTGGGCGTCGTGAGTAATTCAAGTTGTCTACAGCTTGATCATAAATGAGCCAGAAATTTTACAGCGCATGGCCTCTTTTAAGCCGGAAATGTGAGCCGCCATAGCTAAACAGATGCAATTTTTGACTAAGTGTGGCGCAAACAAGTTTCACAGATCGCAGAAATTATTTTGGATCAAACGGTCGGCTAAAAAGAAAAAATTTCTAGACCTAGAACTGACATAGAAGGAGTTCATGGATTCAGAATGAGATCTTATTGCAGACAAAGGGGATCTACTGGCATAAAAATGGATGCGCAACAACTACCGCAGGAGCTCCGTACTACTTTTGGATCAAACATGACTGTAGTGGAAGAACTACAAGGAACTCGAGAAGAACAGCGAAGAACAGAGGAAGAACAGCGGAACCCTAAATGCGGATCTACGGTGGAGAGGTGCAGGGACTTACCGGTGCTGAGGAGTTGCGGAGGTCGCCGCCGTTTCTCTGGACAAATCAGGGTGATGCAGCGGCCGAGGTTGACGTAGGCCAGGAGAGCGGCGGCGACGGCGGAGCTCGAGAGGCAGTACAGTAGCGAGAGGAGGAAGACGATGGAGGCGACAGGTGAAGGAAGGCTCATGAGCCGGGCTTATTTATAAGGAGCGGACAGTAAGTGGGCGCGAGAAACAAGGAGGCCACGACGTGATTATCGTGCCATGAAAACGCCTCGATTTTCGGGATAGCCATTAAAGATAAGATCCGTTGGGATATGGTGGAATAAAAAATGAACTTAATGGAAGATGACGTCATGGTGGGTTATCAGGAATCCAGAAGATGACATCACGGCGGGTTATAACCTTCGCATAAGCCGGAAGATTTTTTCTCTCAAAGGAATTGAAGATTGACATGAACCGGTTCAAATCAATCTGGGGCCTAATGTTGAGAATATAACCATTGGAATCACCCGCCTAGGAGGGGCCGGGTTACTCATAATGGTCATCATGCGAAGCCCAGCATCAAACTTGAAGACGGCGGGTCAATCATGGGCTTAAGACCCGGAGGTGGCTCAAGGCCCGTAGTGTTAACCGCCGTTAGGGTGAAACTTGTAGTGTAAGGCAAGAATAGTTAAGAGTCCGAGCCGGACACTGTTATGAGCCGGCCGGGACTCTGAGAGCCGCTGGGCGTCAACCTCTCTATATAAAGGGACGACCCGGCGGCGGTTCAGGGACAAGAAAGAGAAGATCGATAACCAGGCAGGACGGTTTAGCTCCTGGTCATCGAAACCCCAATCAATACAACATCAACTGGACGTAGGCTTTTACCTTCACCGTAAGGGGCCGAACCAGTATAACCCTCGTGTTCCTTGTCCCGTTTAACCCCTTTAAGCTTCCTAGCAGCGATGGCTCCATGACTAAGTCCTTGCTCGAGGACATCTGCCGTGACAATTCCACGACAGAAATGCATGACAGAGGATGAAAGACTTATCTAGATCTGCAGCCCCCGGCAACCTTGTCTTGCCGCGGTTGGATCCTTGTACTTACAGCCCCCGGCAACTTTGATTTGTCGGGGTCGGGACGCTGGTCCGTTCCCTTTCTTCCAAGTAGCTCAGCAGAAGTGCCCATGTGCCCTGCGAACCAAAGGAGGGCAGAAAAGAACAGAGAGACGCGCACTCGACCTCTAGGCTAGGGGTTAGCCGCCGCTAAGCACTATCAACCCTAACCAAGGAAGAGACTCGACCTAGCATGCATGCTATAACTTAGGGCGCCAGCGCTTCATTTATTTGTGCTCAGGGTCTGCGCCTGGCTTTGTACAAAGGGTTACATGCCTCGCCGGCAAAGCTTGTACAAAAGGTGGCTTGCCAGGGGGCCCAGCATGCCGCGCCTTATGGGTATAACTTGCGAAGATGCTCGATGTTCCAGGAGTTGCTCACTGGGACAGCATCTTCGGTCTCCAGGCGGACTGCGCCAGGCCTGGTGACTCGTATTACCCGATAAGGGCCTTCCCACTTCGACGTCAATTTGTTGGAATTCTTGTCCGACTGAACGCACCGAAGAACAAGGTCGCCTTCCTCAAAGCTTCGGGCATGAACCTTGCGGCTATGTTAGCGGTGCAAGGCTTGTTGGTAGCGTGCTGCTCTCACAGCCACCCGAAGACGATCTTCCTCAAGGAGCGTTGCGTCATCTTGTCGCAACTGTTCTTGCTCAAGCTCATCATAAGCGAGCACTCGAGGTGACCCGTATATGAGTTCCGTGGAGAGAACTGCCTCCGCCCCATATACTAGGGCAAAGGGTGTCTGGCCGGTGGCTCGATTTGGCGTCGTCCTGATCGACCAAAGAACCGCCGGCAATTCATCAATCCAGCGCCTTCTGCTCTTGTGCAGCTTGTGAAAAGTCTTTGTCCTCAGGCCTCGCAACACTTCAGCATTTGCCCTCTCCGCTTGGCCGTTGCTCCGTGGGTGTGCCACGGAAGCAAAATAGACCTTGCTGCCGAGGTCTTGAATGTATTGCATGAAGGTGTGGCTTGTGAACTGCGTGCTGTTTTCAGTGATGACTCTGTTTGGCACACCAAAACGGCAGACTAGTCCCTTGAAGAACTTGACGGCTGACTGTGATGTTACCTTCCTCAATGGTTCCACCTCTGGCCACTTTGTGAACTTGTCGATTGCAACGTACAAGTACTCAAAGCACCCGCAGCACGTGGGAAAGGGCCCAGTATGTCGAGCCCCCCGACCAAGAATGGCCAGGAGAGAGGGATCGTTTGAAGGGCTTGAGCTGGTTGATGAAGCTTCTTTGAATGGAACTGACACGCTTCACACTTGGTTACTAGTGTCGTCGCATCCTGGAGGGCAGTGGGCCCGAAGGAACCTTGCCGGAACGCCTTGCCGGCAAGGGCCCTCGACCCTATGTGGGAACCACATATGCCTCCATGTTTCTCTACCAACAGCTCCAGTCCTTCCTCCCGGGGGATGCACTTCAATTTCACACTGTTCGGTCTCTTTCTGTACAGGACGTCGTCGACGAACTGGTACAGGGCGGACCGACGGGCTACTTTCTCCGCTTCTTCCTGCTCCTCAGGAAGTTCCCCCTGTCTGGAGGAATCAGACGGTATGTTGTGCCCATGCCGGAGCCTGGGGCTCGACGACGAGGACCAAAGGCATTTCCTCTGCCATGGGAACGGCTGTCTCTACGGACAGGGGGTGACGCCCTGCCGGAGCTAGCTGCTCCTTGGCTGGCACAGTGTCCACGGCAACATCCTTGCCGGCAGCCCCAGGGGGCTCGGTGGGAAAGTACTTGCCGAGGCCTGATTTCCTCCGCCTGTTCTGCTCCGTTGATGGTTCGACAGATGGCTGAGTTAACCGGAGCAAAAAGGTACCTGGTTCCACAGGTAGCTTGAATGCAGCACGCTTCTTGGCAGCGCCGGCGATGTCGTTCTCCGCTCGGGGAACGTGCTCTGCTTGGATACCGTCAAAGCGCTCCTCCAACTTCCTCACCTCATCTACGTAGGCCTCCATCAATAGGCTCTGGTAATCCTTGTTGACCTGCCTGACAAGAAGCTGTGAGTCGCCCCTGACGACGAGCTTTTTTACTCTGAGGTCTGCCGCGATCCTGAGACCGGCAAGCAATCCCTCGTACTCAGCAGTGTTGTTGGTGGACATCTCCCTGGGAAAGTGCATCTAGATTACATACTTGAGGTGCTCTCCGGTGGGTGCGACGAGCAGCACACCAGCACCGGCGCCTTGTAGCGAGAAAGCTCCATCAGAGTACATAACCCAGTCGTGCGCTGTTTCCTTGCCAGGGAGAGTGGTCTCCTGGATCTCTTCATCAGGCGTTGAGGTCCATTCTGCAATGAACTCTGCCAGGACTCTGCTCTGGATTGTCGAAGTACTTTCAAACTTCAAACCAAAGCTCGACAATTCCAAGGCCCATTCCACAATCCTTCTGGTCGCGTCTGGGTTGTGCAGTATTCGTTGCAGCGGGAGGCGGGTGACGACAGTGATCTCGTGGGCTTGGAAGTAAGGACGCAGCTTCCTCGAGGCCATAAGGAGGCCGAAGAGCAATTTCTGCACACCGGAGTACCTCGACCTAGCTCCCTGCAGGAGGGAGCTGACAAAGTAAACCGGGTGCTGCATCATCTTCTCCTTCCGCACCACTTCACTTCACTATGCGGGCACTGCCCCGATGGCGTCAGACTCTGCCGGGAGCCTTGCCTTGCCGGCACCAGGCCCTGCCGGGGCGGTCTCTGACTTGCCATCAGCCGGTCCTGCCGCCGCCACTGCCTCTTCATCAACCTCCCTCTGCACCACTAGCGCGGCACTGACCACTTGATTTGTTGTTGCCAGATACAGCAGCAACGGCTCCTGTGGTTTAGGCGCAACCAGTATTGGCATGGAGGAAAGGTATTTCTTCAGATCCTGCAACGCCGCCTCGGCTTCTGGGGTCCACTCCATTGGGCCTGCCTTCTTCAAGATTTTGAAAAAAGGAAGGGCGCGCTCGGCGGACTTGGAGATGAATCGGCTCATGGCGGCGACGCAGCCGGTGAGCCGACGCACATCCCTGATCCGCTTGGGTGCCTCAATCTGTTCAATAGCCTTGATTTTGTCTGGGTTTGCCTTGATCCCGCGCTGCGACACAAAGAATCCGAGAAGCTTGCCGGACGGAACACCGAAGACACACTTCTCAGGGTTCAGCTTAAGGTTGATCTTGCGCAGGTTGGCAAATGTCTCTTCCAGATCTTGCACAAGAGTTGCCCCGTCCTTGGTTTTGACCACTATGTCATCCATGTATGCTTCCATATTTCTATGGAGCTGGGGTTCAAAACCAATTTGGACTGCTCTTGCAAACGTCCAGCCAGCACTCTTCAACCCGAAAGGCATCCGTAAAAAGCAATACGTACCACATCGGGTGATGAATGATGTATTCTCTTCATCTTCTCTTGTCATGAAGATTTGGTGGTAGCCCGAGTAGGCATCGAGGAATGACAGCAGATCACACCCGGCCATGGAGTCAACAATCTGGTCGATGCGCGGCAACAGGAAGGGGTCCTTAGGACAAGCCTTATTGATATCTGTGTAGTCAATACACAGCCTCAACTTCCCATTTGCCTTGCGCACCACTACCGGATTGGCCAACCACGTCGGATGGAGCACTCCTCTCACCAAACACGCCGCTTCCAACTTCCTGATCTCCTCTGTGATGAACTCCTGCCTCTCCAGAGCCTACTTTCGGACCTTCTGCTTGATGGGCCGCGCATGAGGACAGACAGCTAGGTGGTGCTCAATCACCTCCCTGGGAACACCGGGGATGTCGGATGCTTGCCATGCAAACACGTCGACATTCGCCCGCAGGAAGGTGACGAGCGCGCCTTCCTATTTGCTGTCGAGGGTGGAGCCTATGGTGAAAGCCCCTCCCGTGCCATCCTCCATGACGGGCACCTTCTTGGCTGCGGTGGCTCAGCTCTGGATTTCTTGCTCTTGACGGTAGAGCTCTCTAGCACGTCCTCGGCGGTAGCACAACACTCCGAAGAGGTGCGCTTGTCGGAGTGGGTGCGAGAGGTCTTGCCGGGCTTCTTCTTCCCTCCCGGGGCTTCAGCAGCAGGAGCAAGTGCCTTGGCGGCAGCTGCTGCAACTGCTTCCCGGTAAAGTTGGTCGGCGCAAATCAGCGCGTCCTTCTTGTCGGAGGGGACGGAGATGATGCTCAATGGCCCGGGCATCTTTAGCATGTTGTAGGCGTAGTGCGATGCCGCCATGAACTTGGCCAGTGCCGAGCGGCCGAGGATCCCGTTGTAGGGCAAGGGGATCTCGGCCACGTCGAAGACGATCCTCTCCGTCCTGTAGTTCAACTCTCCTCCAAACGTCACGAGCAGTGTGACCTTCCCCTTCGGTTGGATCCTCCCCGGATTGACCCCTTGAAACGTGCCCGTTTCCTCGAGGTCTCCATCAGGAATTTGCAGCCTTTGGATCACGACGGGCGAGATCAAGTTCAGGCCGGCCCCGCCGTCGACCAACATCTTGTTCACCTTGAGGTTGCGTATCGTTGGTGAGACCAACAATAGTAAACACCCGACCGCGGTTGTGCGGTCAGGGTGGTCCTCGACGGCAAAGATGAGGGGCGTGCTGGACCACTTCAATGGCTTCTGAGCGTCGAACGACAGCTCCGCTGCTGTAATCTCACGCGCCCACTGCTTGAGCTGGTGGTGAGAAGTATGTAGCGAGGCGCCACCATCGACGCACATGGCCTCCGTAGCCTTTTGGAACTCTTGCTCACCGGACTCGTCATCCTCGTCGTGATCATCGTCTTCTTGCTTCTTGTCACGGCCCCCGGGCGGGCCTCTCTTGCTGGTTGTCCTTGCCACGGCCGACTCCTTGGCCGCCACGCTTCTTGTCGGATCCCTCGGCACCATCCTGACCTTTCTCCTTGTCCCGCCTCTCATACTCGGCCTTTTGCTTTTCAGCAAGCAGCTCGACTTGCCGGCAGTTCTGGAGGTCGTGGCCCTTGGTGCGGTGGATCTTGCAGTACTGCTTGCCGGAGCTTCCTGGCTTGTCGGCGGCCGCCAAGGCCCGGCAGGCAGCGCACCCGGCAATCTCCTTGTCGGGGTCGTCTTCCTTGGCCTTCTTGGCAGCGCCGGTGCGGCGGCTGGCGAGGAGGAGGAGAGTGCACCGTGACCGCAGCACCTCCGGTCCTCCCAGCGCTGGCATGTGGTGGCTCGGTGGAGCGCCGGCCCGAGGGTCCTGCCGGTCACGGATCATCTTTGTTGGCGATGGCGACGAGGCTCCGGATGGTGGCTTCCACTCGTCGAGCTTCTCCGCAGCAGGAGGGAAGTCGAGGAGTAGCTGCGCGTGCGCCAAAGCTTCTGCTGGCGTGGGTGGCGGCGACAGCTGCGTGGACCGTGGCGCTCATCGACTTCTAACCATGTTAGAAGGAGCTCTATCACGACCCAGCGGCTGCGCACCATTTTTGCCAGCACTTCGACGGACATGCTGAACTCCTTCATCCTGCGGACGACGCACATGGCTCTTCCCACGGCGGTGTCCAGGGTCACCGGTGTGGTGACGCTGCTCGTCGCGCACACCATGGGAAGAGCGCGCAGTGGTCGCCAGCGTGGACGTCTTGGAGGTTGCTGCGCCGCCCGTGGGTGGCACAACGACACTCCTGGAGGGCCCCGCGCCACCTGTGGGGGGCCCAACCCCGTCTTTGGATTTGGTGGCGTGCGGCCCGTCGCCTGGCGCACGAACGGCGCCGCTCGCTAGGCTCTGACTGCCAGGGCGATGCTGGTGCCGCGGACCGCGGCCCTGTCCGCGACCGGGCCGCTGCTTGCCCGTACTGGCACGGGTCGTTCGGCCCCCGACGAGCCGATCGACGTGGCCGTCTTCTTCTTGGGAGCCATGGCGATGAAGAACCGCTAGGCTAACTACTAGACCGGATTCTCACAATTGCGCCCCCTACCTGGCGCGCCAAAGATGTCGGTGGGAAACGACACCTATGGGATCACAAGAATCCCTACTACGGTTGCCGGGGCGCAGGGTTATGAGAGGAGCAAGATTAGCAGTCAACACAAGGATCGTTTACACAGGTTCGGGCCGCGAGGATGCGTAATACCCTAGTCCTGCTTTGGTGGCTGTATTTCAAAGAGTTCTTAAGCTCTCGAACTAGCTATGGTGGATGCGTGGTTTCAAAGAGCCGAATCCCTCTCCAGTATGCCATGGGCCTCCTCTTATAGTCGAAAGGGGCTGCCACAGTGGCACACAGGAGGTGGAAAGGCCTACAGTGCCGCGAGCTTATCACTCGTATTACAGGACAAGATGCATTTAATGCATCGCTTAGGTGTCTCCTTGCTTTATTGGGGACGGGAACGAGGCCCGTCCTGTCCGTCGCCGCTCCTCCTCGCTTCGACATGCGCCCTGGCCAGCGATGCATGCGGCGCCATGTAGGCAGGCAGGCAGCTGAGGTGGCGCGGTGGTAGGGTCTTCATGAAGATCTGCATGCCGCCACGCAGGCGCTTGCTTAGTTGGCCTGGAAGCTGCATGTTGCCACGCAGGTGCCTGCCCAGCTGGTTGGGCTGGCAGCTGCATGCAAACAGCGGTGGAGACTTGGCTGGTGCGGGCCTGGTAGTGGCCCTGCTGGCGTCCTCGGTGAGGGCCTTTCCGGGTGGCCCGGCATGGGTCTTGCCGTGGCGCGCTGTCGTCCCCGGCAAGGATATTGCCTGGGGTCTCGTGGCTCTCCTCGGCAAGGATCTTGCCGACGATCATTGTCTTTTAATCCTCATCTGATCTTGAATATCGATGGTCTTCACAAAGATCCGCATGCTACCACGGAGGTGCCTCATGAGCCCTAGTCCCAACGTGGTTCGTTGAGTTGGAACCCGTGGGCTCAAGGGTGGCTCACTCTGTTGGTGTGGGCGAGCCGCCCCGACAAGGGTCTTGCCGGGGCCGCTGAGGCTGCCCCAGCAAGGGTCTTGCCGGGGGAGCCTGCTTCGTCCTTTTGCTTCTTTGTGTTCTTGGCCTAGGCGTTGCCTTGGTTGTCTTGTAATTCAGCTTCTCTCTGGCTTCCCTCCCTTGCCCTGCTTCGTGTGGCCGCTGCGCGTGGCTCTGACTGCCTGTGCACAAGTAAAGGGGTCAAAAGGAGAGCCCTACTTTTGTACACCGACAGCACGACCTGTCTTTGCCACAGTAAACAGTTGAAACTCACTAGCATGAGTAGGATTTGTTTGAGCCATGATGTGCCTACTCATTCATGCTTGCTTGTTATGCCTGCTATGCTTAGAGTTGTGTCAGGTCCGATTCATTGGGGGTGAATTGGAATGTTGTGAACATGTCCTACTGTTGAGAGCTAGATGTGTGAACACGATTTGGTAAAGGTAGCGGTGAGAGGCCATGTAGGAGTACATGGTGGGTTGTCTCATTGAAACCGTCCTCAGGAACTGAGTGTTCTGTGTCTGTGATCCAAGACAGTTACTACCACACATTGGGTTCCGGTAACTCGACCGCTCTTGGCTTATTAGTCACCTCGATCTCTGTCCAGGAGTTGCAACTAGTTTCTGGTGTTTGTAGGTTGTGTCAGTAGTCTACCAAGTGGCACCCGGTACAGGTGGGCTTGGGACAGACTAGGCATCGTGGCACGGTGTACCAAGCGTAGATCCATCCGGCGAGGTGGGCTTGGGAACCCTACACACATCGTTTGGGGCTGTGAGTGAAACCCCGGCCGGATCTCCTTATGGATGGAACCCGAATAGGCGATAAACCTGGACTAGATACTTGCGTGGTTAGGCAGGTCGTGGCCGACTCCCTCGCCAGGCTTCCGCTTGAAGATTGCTGAGATACATGACGTGTACATGGCGGTAAGTGTCGAGAGCGTGTGTGATGAAGTACACCCCTGCAGGGTTAACATGATCTATTCGAATAGCCGCGTCCGCGGTAATGGACTACTGGGTTGCTTTTACAGTTCATAGACAAGTGAAAGTGGATACTCTAAAATGCGCAAGATAAGCGTGAGTGCTATGGATGTCCTTCTCGTAGGGAGACGGGAATGGATCCATAGTGGTGTATTGATATGCTGAATATGTGGACTCGTGTGCGCCACCTCAAAAGAGTTACCAGCAGTCGTAGTTCAGGATAGCCACTGAGTCAAAGCTGGCTTGCTGCAGTTAAACTCCACCACCCCTTTGTTGATACTGATGCATATGTAGCTAGTTCTGATGTAAGTCTTGTTGGGTACATTTGTACTCACGTTTGCTTAATTTATGTTTTTTGCAGAGAGACTTCATTCTCTCTAGTAGTTCCACGTGGACTTCGACGTTTAGCTTGTTACCTCAGCTACAATCTTGTACCCTTGGGAGGGTCTTGTAGATAGTCAGGCTCTAAAGCCTTCTTCCTTTTCAGATGTCTGTACCCAGATAGGTTTATGCTTCTGTTGCCTGTATGCTCTGTCAGCCCACCCCTCGGGTCAGCGCTGCGCACGGCCTCCAGCATACTACAAACACCAGAGACTACTTGCAACTCTTGGACAAAGGAAAAGGGTGGTTAAGAAGCCGAGAGAGTCAATTAAGGATCCCAATGTGTGGTAGTAGCTATTCATGGATCACAAACACAGAACTCAGTTCCCGAGGACGGTTTCAATGAGACAACCCACCATGTACTCCTACATGGCCTCTCACCGCTACCTTTACCAAATCGTGTTCACACACTTAGCTCTAAATAGTAGGACATGTTCACACACCTCCGATTCATCTCTGATGAATCAGACCTGACTCAACTCTAAGCAGTAGCAAGCATGACAACAAGCATGAATGAGTAGGCACATCAAGGCTCAAACAACTCCTACTCATGCTAGTGGGTTTCATCTATTTACTGTGGCAATAACAGGTCATGCAGAGGAAAAGGGGTTCAACTACCGCAACATGCAACACA
The DNA here is from genome assembly GCF_018294505.1 of Triticum aestivum. Taxonomy (NCBI): domain Eukaryota; kingdom Viridiplantae; phylum Streptophyta; class Magnoliopsida; order Poales; family Poaceae; genus Triticum; species Triticum aestivum. The sequence goes on along the minus strand of NC_057814.1, from coordinate 289,909,317 downwards.
TGAATCGTTGTTGTCCTAATGCAATGAAAGAGAGCAGGAGCAAGAGAGTGGGATTGTATCGGAATGAACAAGGGGGTTTTGCTTGCCTGGCACTTTTGAAGATAGTATAGCTCTTCATCGGTGTCATCGATCACGTCGTCGGAACACGTCTATCGAGAGGGAACAAATACCGGCAACAGAGAAAGAACACAATCAATGCAATGCGACAATATGATGCATGATCATGACATGGTAGTATGATGTGATTTGAGCTAATGCATCTGGCAACCAGATTAAATGAAGTTGGTTTGAATCCAAGATTCAAATTCAAACTCCATATGTGGATATTCAAATGCCATTTATTATTTGTCCTAAACAGCAGCTATAAGTTGTTCTAACATGCATGAAAATGGTACAGATGGATAGATTGGATTTTTCTGGTCATTTTTCATATATAAATCTTTTAATTCTGAGCTATGGATTAATTTCTATGATTTTTAGAAGTTTTAAACATTTTCTGAATATAAATAAATCATTTAGATTTATTTAAAATCCAGAAAAGCATTACTGCGTCAGCATGACGTTGGTGTGATGTCATCAAGTCAACAGGGGCTGACCAGGGTCAAACCTGACCCGTGGGTCCCACACGTCAGTCTCACAATGATGGCTCGAGTCACAGACAGGTGGGACCGGTCAAAAGCCACGTCAGCAAAGTCAATGCTGACAAGTGGGTCCCACTGGGTTATGAACTAATCTAAACAGAAAATTAAACTAAACTAAACAGGCACCGGGCCCAGATGGCAGAGGCACTAAGGGTGTTTAGCCGGGTCATTAGTGCTAACTAATCCGGCGCCACGTCAGCAGTTGACACCGGCGACCAAAGGCACGGCGGTGGCATGCCGGAGTTGCTCGGGACGGCTCTACAGGCGGTGATTTGCGGCGCGGTTTGGAGCTACGGCGAGCTGGCGTCCGCATGCATCTAGTGGAGCAATTAGTTTCACTGGGGGCGACCTAAATCGACGGCGGCGAGCTCAAAGGCGGCGGCCGGAGTTCGGACATCGATGGAAACGAGGCTACGGAGCACCAGGGGAGGAGCTGGTGAGTGCATCGTGCTCCTAGGGGTGCGCTGAGCGTGCTGAAGAGCTCGGACGCGGGTGGCCGCAGCTGTGGCCGCGGCGGCGCCATGGACGGCGGCAGCGAGCTTCGGCCGAGGTGGAAAATACGGCTAGAGGACGAACGCGTCAACGGGGAGAGGGGCGAGGGGCGTAGGAGCTCACTGCGGTTTCGCAGGGTTGGTCAGTGGGCTCGGGGAGGGGCCGGAGCAAGCGGGGCGGCGATGGAGATCTCCGGCGTCGGGAGGTTGAGGAAGACGGCGTGGAGGCGCTCGGGGGCGTCCGGCATTGCACAGCTCGACAAGGAGGTAGAGGGGTACTAGGCGGAGCTCTTGGGCATCTCAGGGCGTCGCCGGGATGGCGGTGTCCGCGGTGGTGGCGAGCGGCGGTGACGGAGGCATTCGGGCGGGAAGAACAGAGGAGGGGGAGAGCGTTCGGGGGAGAGAGAGGAGGTTCCAGGGGGGTGCGTGGCGTCGTCTGGAGTCGTCCAGGGCGTCGGCAGAAGCAGGAGGTGACCGTTGCTGGCCGCGCACGTGCTAGCGCTCCGCGGGCACACGCCCGTGCCTACTGGCATGAGGAGGAAGGCGACAGAGGGGGCTGCGGTGATGGACTGGGCCAGTTGGCTGGGCCGCCAGCTGGGCCGCCCAGGTGGGCTGCACAGGTGAGGCCAGGTACTAACTCTCTCTCTCTTTTCCTATATTTCTTTTACTATTTCATTTCCTCTGTTCTGATTTAGTTTAGCCACTAAATCATTTAATAAATTATGTAGGTTATTATATGGCTTGCTAAAATATACACAAAGCCGCTCACAAACTTCCAGAATTATTGGAGTTATATTTAATATATATTAAATATAAATCCAAAGCAAATAATTATTGGATTAATTCAAATAGCTAAAATAAATGTTTCTGAGCTCCTAAAAATATTGGTTTGAATTTTACCTCTTGCCAATATTTTTATAGAATAACAGGAACATTTTCTTGGACTCATTTGAGAAGATTTTAAAGTTGGTTATTTTTGAACTGATTTCTGAGGGTTTCAACAAACCTCAATTCAATTTTCAGAATTTTTATACATGATGCATGAGTGCAGTTGCAACTATTTCACTCAGGTATTTTAGGGCTGTGACAATCTTCTCCCTTTTTTTGTTTCTCCACAACCACCATTCTATTCCACATATAGTGCTATGTCCATGGCTCACGCTCATGTATTGCGTGAAGATTGAAAAAGTTTGAGAACACTAAAAGTATGAAACAATTGCTTGGCTTGTCATCGGGGTTGTGCATGATTTAAATATTTTGTGTGGTGAAGATAGAGCATAGCCAGACTATATGATTTTGTATTGGCCATGTTATTTTGAGAAGACATAATTGCTTAAGTTAGTATGCTTGAAGTATTATTATTTTTATGTCAATATTAAACTTTTGTCGTGAATCTTTCGGATCTGAATATTCATACCACAATTAAGAAGAATTACATTGAAATTATGACAAGTAGCATTCCACATCAAATATTCTGTTTTTATCATTTACCTACTCGAGGACGAGCAGGAATTAAGCTTGGGGATGCTTGATACGTCTCCAACGTATCTATAATTTTTTATTGTTTCGTGCTATATTATATTCTGTTTTGGACATTATTGGGCTTTATTATACACTTTTATATTATTTTTGGGACTACCTATTAACCGGAGGCCCAGCCCAGAATTGCTGTTTTTTGCCTATTTTAGAGTTTCGCAGAAAAAGAATATCAAACGGAGTCCAAACGGAATGAAACCTTCGGGAACGTGATTTTCGGAACGAACGTGATCCAGAGGACTTGGACCCTACATCAAGACATCAACCAGGAGGGCACGAGGTTGGGGGGCGCGCCTACCCCCCCCCCCCCCCACACCCAGGCGCGCCCTCCACCATCGTGGGGCTCCTGTTGCTCCACCGACGTACTCCTTCCTCCAATATATACCTACGTACCCCCAAACTACCATATATGGAGCCAAAAACCTAATCCACCGCCGCAACCTTCTGTACCCTTGAGATCCCATCTTGGGGCCTGTTTCGGAGCTCCGCCGGAGGGGGCATCGATCACGGAGGGCTTCTACATCAACACCATAGCCTCTCCGATGATGTGTGAGTAGTTTACCTCAGACCTTCGGGTCCATAGTTATTAGCTAGATGGCTTCTTCTCTATTTTTGGATCTCAATACAATGTTCTCCCCCTCTCTCGTGGAGATCTATTCGATGTAATCTTCTTTTGCGGTGTGTTTGTTGAGACCGATGAATTGTGGGTTTATGATCAAGCTTATCTATGAACAATATTTGAATCTTCTCTGAATTCTTTTATGTATGATTGGTTATCTTTGCAAGTCTCTTCGAATTATCAGTTTGGTTTGGCCTACTAGATTTATCTTTCTTGCAACGGGAGAAGTGCTTAGCTTTGGGTTCAATCTTGCGGTGTCCTTTCCCAGTGACAGTAGGGGCAGCAAGGCACGTATTGTATTGTTGCCATCGAGGATAACAAGATGGGGTTTATATCATATTGCATGAGTTTATCCCTCTACATCATGTCATCTTGCTTAAGGCGTTACTCTGTTCTTATGAACTTAATACTCTAGATGCATGCTGGATAGCGGTCGATGTGTGGAGTAATAGTAGTAGATGCAGGCAGGAGTCGGCCTACTTGTCTCGGACGTGATGCCTATATACATGATCATACCTAGATATTCTCATAACTATGCTCAATTCTGTCAATTGCTCAATAGTAATTTGTTCACCCACCGTAAATACTTATGCTCTTGAGAGAAGCCACTAGTGAAACCTATGGCCCCCGGGTCTATTTTCCATCATATTAATCTCCCGACAACAAGCTATTTCTGGCGCCGTTTTTATTTTGTTTTCTTTACTTTGCATCTTTATCATAAAAATACCAAAAATATTATCTTATCATATCTATCAGATCTCACTCTCGTAAGTGACCGTGTAGGGATTGACAACCCCTTATCGTGTTGGTTGCGAGGATTTATTTGTTTGTGTAGGTCCGAGGGACTCGTGTGTGGCCTCCTACTGGATTGATACCTTGGTTTTCAAAAACTGAGGGAAATACTTACGCTACTTTGCTGCATCACCCTTTCCTCTTCAAGGGAAAACCAACGCAGTGCTCAAGAGGTAGCAAGTTGCATGGCAATATATCTCGGAATGGCTATGGAAATGCCATAATAGGTAGGTATGGTGGCTGTTTTGAGGAAGATATAAGGAGGTTTATGTGTGATAGAGCGTATCATATCACAGGGTTTGGATGCACCGGCGAAGTTTGCACCAACTCTCAAGGTGAGAAAGGGCAATGCACGGTACCGAAGAGGCTAGCAATGATGGAAGGGTGAGAGTGCGTATAATCCATGGACTCAGCATTAGTCATAAAGAACTCACATACATATTGCAAAAATCTACAAGTCATCAAAAACCAAGCACTACGTGCATGCTCCTAGGGGGGTAGATTGGTAGGAAAAGACCATATCGCTCGTCCCCGACCGCCACTCATAAGGATGACAATCAAAGAACACCTCATGTTTCAAATTTGTTACACAACGGTTACCATACATGCATGCTACGGGACTTGCAAACTCTAACACAAGTATTTCTAAAATTCACAATTACTCAACTAGCACAACTTTAATATCACCTTCTTCCTCAAAACAATCATCAAGTGTCAAACTTCTCATAGTATTCAATGCACTCTATATGAAAGTTTTTATTATACCCATCTTGGATGCCTATCATATTAGGACTAATTTTATAGCCAAAGCAAATTACCATGTTGTTCTAAAGGACTCTCAAAATAATATAAGTGAAGCATGAGAGATCAATAATTTCTATAAAATAAAACCACCACCGTGCTCTAAAAAGATATAAGTGAAGCACTAGAGCAAAATTATCTAGCTCAAAAGATATAAGTGAAGCACATAGAGTATTCTAATAAATTCCGATTCATGTGTGTCTCTCTAAAAGGTGTGTACAGCTAGGATGATTGTGGTAAACTAAAAAGCAAAGACACAAATCATACAAGACGCTCCAAGCAAAACACATATCATGTGGTGAATAAAAATATAGCCTCAAGTAAAGTTACCGATGGACGAAGACGAAAGAGGGGATGTCTTCCGGGGCATCCCCAAGCTTAGGATTTTGGTTGTCCTTAAATTTTACCTTGGGGTGCCTTGGGCATCACCAAGCTTAGGCTCTTGCCACTCCTTATTCCATAATCCATCAAATCTTTACCCAAAACTTGAAAACTTCACAACACAAAACGTAACAGAAAATCTCATGAGCTCCGTTAGTGCAAGTAAACAAACCACCACAATAAAGTACTGTAATAAACTCATTCTTTATTTATGTTCATGTTAAACCTACTGTATTCTAACTTCTCTATGGTTCATACCCCCGAATACTAGCCATAGATTCATCAAAATAAGCAAACAACACACGAAAAACAGAATCTGTCAAAAACAGAACAGTCTATAGTAATCTGTAACAAACGCAAACTTCCGTAACTCAGACAAATCTACCAAAATAGGAAGACCTATATAATTTGTTTATTGATCTACTTCAATTGGAATCAGTATTTTATCTCTTTCTGGTGATTTTAACAATTGTTTTCGTGAGCAGAAAGTTTCTGACTTTTTCAGCAAGATCAAATAATTGTTATCCAAGAAGATCCTATAGGTTTAACTTGGCACAAACACTAATTAAAACATAAAAAGAAATATAACCAGTGGCTATATGAATTATTTATTACTAAACAGGAACAAAAAGGAAGGAATAAAAATAAAATTGGGTTGCCTCCCAACAAGGACTATCGTTTAACGCCCCTAGCTAGGCATTGATAATTTCGATGATGCTCACATGAAAGACAAGAATTGAAGGACAAAGAGAGCATCATATAGCATATGAAAAACACATCTAAGTCTAATATACTTCCTATGCATAGGCATCTTATAGGCAAATAAATTATCAAGACAAGCAAAAACTAGCATATGCAAGAAAGAAGTGAGAAACAATAACAATCTCAACATAACGAGAGGTAATTTAGTAACATGAAAATTTCTACAACCATATTTTCCTCTCTCATAATAATTACATGTGGGATAATATTCAAATTCAACAATATAGCTCTCACATAAAATTTCCTCTACATGATCCACATGCATGCAAAGTTGACACTCTTCCAAAATAGTGGGAATATCATTAACTAAAGTCATGACCTCTCCAAACCCACTTTTATCAAAAACTTCATAAGACTGAACATTATCCAAATATGTGGGATCTAAAGTTGACACTCTTCCAAACCCACTTTCAATATTATTGCAAACACTAATATCAATCTCATATTCATCATGGGGCTTAAATAATTTTCAAGATCATAAAAAGAATCACCCCAATCATGATCATTGCAACAAATAGCAGACATAGAAAAACTAGCATACCCAAGCATAGAATCACCCCAAGCTTAGGATTAACACAATTGGCATTAAGATAATTTATAATAACATCATTGCAATCATGCTTTTCATCGAAGGAACTATCAAGTATGGGTGCAATAGCAACGATCTCATATTTAACATACGGAACTATAGCAAATTCATCTTCATAAATATTGGCATCATGGCCACAAGAATAGCAAGCATCATGTTCATCAAGGGATTTTCAATCAAATTATTGAAATCATAATTATCTATAGATTTATGCATACCATTATTTTATTCAGAAGCAATGGTCATTCTTTCAATATTCTTTGACATAGACATTATGAGCATAGTTTTCATAGCAATATTTAAGTATGTCAAAATTTTCAGATTCATAGAGACTAATATCATACTTTTCAATCAAAGAAGCAACTTCATAAGCACCCTTAAAAGCAACAAATTCTTCAATTTGTTCGATATCATAGTAACTATAAACACCCTTTGCATAAGAAGATAAGATTTCATTATCATTAAACTCACATAGGATGGGGAGGTGTTTTTTAGGGTTCTTAGAGCAACAAGTAAAATCATAAATTTCACAATGGTTCCAAGCATAACACAGCAATCTATTTATTTGATCCCATAAGAGTCTCCCTTTTTCAGAACAACGGTGACGCACAAAATGAGCATGCTCATCTAAAGATTCCCATCAACTAGGCTAGTTGGGGTTCAGCACGAGCGCAAAAGGATCAAAGATGATCCAAGTAGAACACTTTAAGCGGATCCATATCAATAGATTTTTAGCAAGCAAATAGAAGGCACATGGAAACACAAACAAAGATACATACGGGAAGAAGGCGAAGAAAAGGCAAAGGGTGAAGTGGGGGAGATGAAAACGAGAGGCAAATGGAAAATAATGTAATGCGAGGGAGAAGAGTTTGTGATGGGTACTTGGTATGTCTTGATTTGGCGTAGATCTCCCCGGCAACGGCGCCAGAAATGGCTCGTTGTCGGGAGATCATATCTTGACTTGACTTGGTGTACACCTCCCCGGCAACGGCGCCAGAATCCTTCTTGCTACCTCTTGAGCATGCGTTGGTTTTCCCTTGAAGAGGAAAGGGTGATGCAGCAAAGTAGCGTAAGTATTTCCCTCAGTTTTTGAGAACCAAGGTATCAATCCAGTATGAGGTTACAGGCAAGTCGCCTAGTACCTGCACAAACAGATAAGAACCTTGCAAACAACGCGATAAAGGGGTTGTCAATCCCTTCACGGCCACTTGCAAAAGTGAGATCTGATAGAGATAATAAGATAAATATTTTTGGTATTTTTGTTGTATAGATTGAAAAGTAAAGATTGCAAAATAAACGGCAACAGAAATAACTAATTGACGGGAGATTAATATGATGGAAAATAGACCTGGGGGCCATAGGTTTCACTAGTAGCTTCTCTCAAGATAGCAAATTCTACGGTGGGTGAACAAATTACTGTCGAGCAATTGATAGAAAAGCGCATAGTTATGAGAATATCTAGGCATGATCATGTATATAGGCATCACGTCCGTGTCAAGTAGACCGAAACGATTCTGCATCTACTACTATTACTCCACACATCGACCGCTATCCAGCATGCATCTAGAGTATTAAGTTCATAAGAACAGAGTAACGCATTAGGCAGGATGACATGATGTAGAGGGATAAACTCAAGCAATATGATATAAACCCCATCTTTTTATCCTTGATGGCAACAATACAATACGTGTCGTTTCCCCTGCTGTCACTGGGATCGAGCACCGCAAGATTAAACACAAAGCTAAGCACTTCTCCCATTGCAAGAAAGATCAATCTAGTAGGCCAAACCAAACTGATAATTCGAAGAGACTTGCAAAGGTATCAAATCATGCATATAAGAATTCAGAGAAGATTCAAATATTGTTCATAGATAAACTTGATCATAAACCCACAATTCATCGGATCTCGACAAACACACCGCAAAAAGTTATTACATCGAATAGATCTCCAAGAAGATCGAGGAGAACTTTGTATTGAGATCCAAAGAGAGAGAAGAAGCCATCTAGCTAATAACTATGGACCCGAAGGTCTGTGGTAAACTACTCACACATCATCAGAGAGGCTATGGTGTTGATGTAGAAGCCCTCCGTGATCGATTCCCCCTCCGGCAGAGCGCCGGAAAAGGCCCCAAGATGGGATCTCATAGGTACAGAAGGTTGCGGCAGTGGAAATAGGGTTTCGTGGTGCTCCTGGATGTTTTCGGGGTATATGAGTATATATAGGCGAAAGAAGTAGGTCGGTGGAGCCACGAGGGGCCCACGAGGGTGGGGCGCGCCTACCCCCTGGGCGCGCCCTCCTACCTCGTGGCCGCCTCGTTGCTTCCTTGACGTCCACTCCAAGTCTCCTGGATTGCGTTTGTTCCAAAAACGACTCTCCCGAAGGTTTCATTCCGTTTGTATTCCGTTTGATATTCCTTTTCTGCGAAACACTGAAATAGGCAAAAAAAATAGCAATTTGCACTGGGCCTTTGGTTAGTAGGTTAGTCCCAAAAATAATATAAAAGTGTATAATAAAGCCCATTAAACATCCAAAACAGATAATATAATAGCATGGAACAATCAAAAATTATAGATACATTGGAGACGTATCAACGCCAGACGCCCCGAAGCGACATCCACGCCGTCTTCTTCAACCTCGGCTCGCCGAGATCGACCCCGCCGCTCCGTCTGCTCCAGGCCTCCCGCGAGCCCACTGACTACCCTGCCGACCTTGCTGTAAGACCCGCCGTATTTCCCCTCTTTTCTCTCGGTCGAATGCGTGCTCTAGCCTCCATAACCGCCGGAGCCGTGAGCTCCTCGCCGCCGGCAATGACGCAGTCATGGCCCTAGTCGTTGCAGCTCGCGTACGAGCACACCAATGTGCTCAGCGCCTTCCCAGGAAGTTGTAGAACTCACCAACTCGTCCCGTGGATCACCGTAGCACCGAACCCATTGATCTCGCAGCTCGGGCCACAGCCATAGCTCGTCGCCGGCGAGATTCCGGCCACCCCGCGCCCTCCAGTTTCTTCGGTTGGATGCGGGTGAGCAAGGGCTTTCGCCTGGTGCCCTCAGCGCGCCGAACCGCTGCCGGACAAACTCCGGCGGGCTGACGTGGCCGCTTATTAGGCACTAACCACCGTGGTTAGTTTAGCACTAATGACCTTCCTGGGTCAATGACAGGTGGGGCCAGCCCTGCTAATCTCTGACTTAGTTTAATTCTAAAAACTAATTAGCACCTGAGACACTGACCAGTGGGCCCCACGGGTCATGTTTGACCTGAACCAACCCCTGTTGAGTTGCTTACGTCACACCAATGTCACGCTGATGCAGTAACTATTTCTGGAATTTAAAATAAATCTAAATGATTTATTTATTTTCAGAAATTTGCCTAAACTTCTAAAAATCATAGAAATTCAACTATAACTCCAAATGAAATAATTTATATATGAAAAATTATCAGAAAAGTCCAATCTATCCATCTGTACCATTTTCATGCATGTTATAAAAACTTTTGGTTACTGTTTAGGACAAATCAAATGAATGGCATTTGAATAATCACATATGTAGTTTGAATTTGAACCTTTGGTTCAAAACAACTTCATTTAATCTGGTTGCTAGCGGCATTAGGCCAAATCACATCATATTGCCATGTCACATTCATGCAACATATTGTTGCATTGCATTGATTGTGTTATCTCTTGTTTGTCGGTATTTGTTCCCTCTCAGTGGACGTTGTTCCAACGTTGTGATCGTTGACACCGATGAAGAGCTATTACTATCTTCAGAAGTGCCAGGCAAGCAAAACCCCCTTGTTTATTCTGATACAATCCCACTCTCTCGCTCCTGCTCTCTTTTACTGCATTAGGACAACAATGATTCAACTGTTTCATGTTGCGGTAGTTGAACCCCATTCCTTTGCATGACCTTTTGCCATAGTAAATAGTTGAAACCCACTAGCATGAGTAGGATTTGTTTGAGCCATGATGTGCCTACTCATTCATGCTTGCTTGTTATGCCTGCTATGCTTAGAGTTGTGTCAGGTCCGATTCATCGGGGATGAATTCGAATGTTGTGAACATGTCCTACTGTTGAGAGCTAGATGTGTGAACACGATTTGGTAAAGGTAGCGGTGAAAGGCCATGTAGGAGTACATGGTGGGTTGTCTCATTGAAACCGTCCTCAGGAACTGAGTTCTGTGTCTATGATCCAAGACAGTTACAACCACACATTGGGTTCCGTTAACTCGACCCCTCTCGGCTTATTAATCGCCTCGATCTCTGTCCCGGAGTTGCAACTAGTTTCTGGTGTTTGTAGGTTGTGTTAGTAGTCTACCAAGTGGCACCCGGTACAGGTGGGCTTGGGACAGACTAGGCACCGTGGCATGGTGTACCAAGCATAGATCCATCCGGCGACCTGGGCTTGGGAACCCTGCACACATCGTTTGGGGTTGTGAGTGAAACCCCGGCCGGATCTCCTTGCGGATGGAACCCGAATAGGCGATAAACCTGGACTAGAGACTTGCGTGGTTAGTCAAGTCGTGGCCGACTCCCTCGCCGGGCTTCCGCTTGAAGATTGCCGAGATACATGACATGTACAAGGCGGTAAGTGGCGAGAGCGTGTGTGAAGAAGTAAACCCCTGCAGGGTTAACATGATCTATTTGAATAGCCGCGTCCGTGGTAATGGACTACTGGGTTGCTTATACAGTTCATAGACAAGTGAAAGTGGATACTCTAAAATGTGCAAGATAAGCGTGAGTGCTATGGATGGCCTTCTCGTAGGGAGATGGGAACGGATCCATAGTGGTGTATTGATACGGTGAATATGTGGACTCGTGTGTGCCACCTCAAAAGAGTTACCAGCAGTCGTAGTTCAGGATAGCCACTGAGTCAAAGCTGGCTTGCTGCAGTTAAACTCCACCACCCCTTTGTTGATACTGATGCATATGTAGCTAGTTCTGATGTAAGTCTTGCTGGGTACATTTGTACTCACGTTTGCTTAATTTATGTTTTTGCAGAGAGACTTCATTCTCTCTAGTAGTTCCGCGTGGACTTTGATGTTTAGCTTGTTACCTCAGCTACGATCTTGTACCCTTGGGAGGGTCTTGTAGATAGTCAGGCTTTAAAGCCTTCTTCCTTTTCAGATGTCTGTACCCAGACATGTTTATGCTTCCGTTGCCTGTATGCTCTGTATGTTGGGTCTTGTGACCCATGATTGTAATTCTTACTATGTATGACTATCCGGAGCCTTTTAAATAAATACTTAGAGTCGTAGAGTTTTGTTGTGATGCCATGTTGTATTTGCACATATCGTGCATATTGTGTGTATGATTTTGAAATGCTTGGTATGTGTGGGATCTGACAACCTAGTTGTTTATTCTTGGTAGCCTCTCTTATGGGGAAATGTCTCCTAGTGCTTCCGCTGAGCCATGGTAGCTTGCTACTGCTCCGAACACTTAGGCTGGCCGGCATGTGTCCTTCTTTGTTCCTGTGTCTGTCCCTTTGGGGAAATGTCACACTTTGTTCCTTTAAGTCCTTGTAGCTTGCTACGACCTAGGTTCATACGTTGATGATCGACACGTTCGTTGCTGGGTCATGTTTGCCTGTCCCTGTAAGTTAGTGCCACTCTGGATTCACGACTAGTCATGTCAGCCCGGGTTCTTTACCATATGGATGCTAGCGACACTATCATATACGTGAGCCAAAAGACACAAACGGTCCCGGGCCAGGTAAGGTGGCACCCGTGGGGATACCGTGCGTGAGGCCGCAAAGTGATATGATGTGTTACATGCTAGATCGGTGTGACTTAGGATCGGGGTCCTGACAAGTTCGTTCCGTGAAAACACAACCAGCACAACTATCTAGGAAGTCCCTAGAAGCATCGACTAGTCCATTATAGAAGATATCAAGTATTTCATTTTTCTTAAGAGGATGATCAGGCAAAGCATTAAGCAATTGGAGAAGCCTCCCCCAAGCTTGTGGGAGACTCGCTTCTTCAATTTGCACAAAGTTAAATATTTCCTGTAAGGCAGCTTGTTTCTTATGAGCTGGAAAATATTTTATAGAGAAGTAGTAAATCATATCCTGGGGACTATGCACACAACCAGGAGCAAGAGTATTATACCAAGTCTTAGCATCACCCTTTAATGAGAACAGAAATAATTTGAGAATATAATAGTAGTGAATTTTCTCATCATGAGCAAATAGGGTGGCTATATCATTCAGCTTAGTAAGATGTGCCACAACAGTTTCATTTCATAACCATGCAAAGGATCAGATTCAACCAAAGTAATTAACTCTGGGTCGACAGAGAACTCATAATCCTTATAATCAACAAAGATAGGGGAAGTAGCAAACTTAGGATCACATTTCATTCTAGCTTTCAGTTTGCATAATAATTTCTTAAGATCATCCCTATCATTGCAAGCAAGAAAGTCTCTAGTTGTCTCCTCATCCATAACATAACCTTCTGGTATCTTAGGCAATTCATATCTAGGAGGACTAGGTCTAATAGGTGTCTCGAGATTTTATTCAATAATTTCATCAGCTTCAGCATCCTCAATAACTTTAGCTCTAGCAATTTGTTCATCAAGAAATTCACCAAGTGGCACATTATCATCAAGCAAGGTACTAGCATCATCATAAGCATTATCCATAGCAGAAGTGGCATCATGAATAACTTGTGACATATCAGAATTAATAGCATGTGGTGGTGTTGCAAGTTCATTCAAAATGGAAGGTGAATCAAGTGCAGAGCTACATGGCAGTTCCTTACTTCCCCTCGTCTTAGTTGGGGAACCGACATTATTGTACGTATTGAACCTGGCTTGGGGTCGGGTATGGTGTTCTGTTTTTAATGTAGTTGGTGCCCCATCAAAGTTGTGGATTGGGGATTTGAACACATCACACACCACCCATACATATTTTTGGGCCGCATGCAGGGTATAGCGGGTCTTCTGATCGACCACGTCTCCCTGTGCAGTTTTTTGTGATGACTTGAAAGCATCACACACCACCCATGCATATTTTCGGGCCGCATGCAGGGTATAGGGGGTCTTCTGATCGATCATGTCTCCTTGTGCGGTTTTTTGTGACGACACACGCATATTTGTGATGATGGTCCAATCTATTGGCCCAAGCGGTATATATATATTCTATCCATTTTTTATCGAAAATATAATTATCGTTTGACCAAGCGATAGATTCACTAGTCTATCTTATGGTAGGTCATGGCGACATGCGTGTATGACCAAAGTATCACTACGTGCATCCGTCCCACCGACACGGAGTGGGAGGTGGGTCAAGCACCCTAGCTAGGTAGCTACAACATTATGTCATTATAGATATATCCAAGGGGGCTTTCCAGTTTGCGAGGAAGGTGCCACCAAAGTTGTGCATTGTTTATTTAAACATCACACCATATATTCCTACATGTATTTGGCCACTTCCAGGTGGTTCTTGACTTCTAGCCCGTCTCATCGATCTTCGACGACGCGGCCAACCATGGGTCCAGGTGGTCAAAGTTGTGCATTGGAATTTTGAACATCACACACCACCATTTTCATTCATATATATTTGGGCCACATGCCGGTGTGGCCGTCTTCTGACATTCTCTCACGTTTTTTTGGCTGCAAAGACTCGGGTGATGCTCAACGGACACGGGTGTACTGGCTTAACCGTGTGCGATGCAAGTGCGCTATGAAATCACCACGACCATGCATGCGTGAGCAAGGGTATAGGTAGTGGATTAATCTTGAATGCTAGTGCGCTGTGAAATCACCACGACTACGCAAGCGCGAGCAAGGGTGTAGGTAGTGGCTTAACTGTGTGCGATGCAAGTGCATTGTGAATCACCACGACAAGCGCGAGCAAGGGTGGAGGTAGTGGCTTAACCGTGTGCAATGCAAGTGCGCTATGGAATCACCATGACTCCGCAAGTGCAAGCAAGGGTGGTACTGGCTTAACCGTGTGCGATGCAAGTGCGTTGTGAATCACCACAACTGCGCAAGCGCGAGTAAGGGTGGTACTGGCTTAACCGTGTGCGATGCTAGTGCGCTGTAAAATCACCACCTGTGTAGGCTAAAGGCATGTAGTTTATTTAGGATGAATTCCACGTCTGCGTCGGAAAATTAGGACGAACCGTGTGCGACAGACAAGCTACCTAGAAATCTAAAAATGAACTACCCGCCTTGAGCGATGCAAAAATCGGCGATTCCGCCGCTTTTCCATATTATCATGCAGGCATATTCTTATTGGACCGTGTGTGATCTTGGGTGCTCCCATCCCGCATAAACTCTTTACCCCAATTTTAGTAGCCGGGGTATTTCAATCATCGCCCCCACTCCTCCACCACCGACCTTATAGTAAAATTCCAGTAGCCGAGGCATTTGAAACGTCGCCCTCCCTCGTCCACCACCATCTCCACACCATTACTAAAATTTTCAGTAGCCATGGCGTATCCTCCAACACCACCCCCCTCCCCCCTCGAACTCTAGCTCGCCGCTGCCAACCGGCGCCGGCCTGCCCGTGCCTCCTAACTTAGATAATAAAGTTCAGGTTACCCAACGATTCCCACACCGTCACCCCCCTGAGTTTTTAGAAGAGGCTTGTGGTGTCCCTCCCCGCCGGATCCATATCCTCTGCTCCAAAGGGTCGCAGCCTAAGCCCGACCACGTATCCCGGGGAGCCCGATGAGCGTTCGGCCAAAAGAGGTTTATCATGGCCTCTCCGGCGGACGTTGGCGAGGTGGCCGCCGTTCGTCCTGACCTGTTAATCCCGGAGCAACACCACGCCACGGAAGCCGGTGAGGACGTTGACTACGTTGCCATGCCGAAGGCTTCACGTCAGCGGGCTAGTGTATTACTGTATCTCGGGAAAGCTGGCTACGACATCAAGCTCGTCGATAGCGACAGCTTCACATGGGCCATGTCACAGGTTAAGTGGTCCATCCCCAATCCCTATGGTTCAACCATCGTCGATCTCTTCGACGGCCCTGCCGTTGATCTCCTCCGCCACGCGGTCAAGGATTTGCGATCCTTGTACGCCATCGAGCCCATTTGTCATTTATGAAGGACACGTTCTACGGCAGTGGCTTGGGGTCCTCAATTGCCAAGTCAGATCTCATCGACCACGACCATGAGGAGGGCACCCACAAAGGTTCTTCCAAGGTGAAACAGCCCACTTGCAACATCAGAGAGCGCACCATGGGTCTGTGCTCTTCCAACTGAAAGGTTCCCGTCCATGACATGTGAGGCAACATCCTATCAGCAAATCATACCTTTTCTAGCTAACCAACCCATACCCTTTGTTGTAGTAGCTTTTTCCATGCGGTGTTTTAACTATGTGTGTTTAATTATTTCAGTTATGCAAAAATGTAATGTTCAGTAGGGCTATGTGATGTTTAAGTATGAATTGTCCACTTTCAGTTTCACGAATGGCTATATTTGGTTGTTTATAGTGAGTAGATTCCTTGTTTATCTATATTAGGTTGTTAGGTTGGTTGCAATGAGCATTTGTCCAGTTATCAAGAAGTTGCCTTGTTTATCTGTATTTGGTTGTTAGGTTGGTTGCAGTGAGCATTTGTCAAGTTTTCAAGCAGATGTCTTGTTTATCTGTATTTGCTTGTTAGGTTGGTTGTAGTGAGCATTTGCCCAGTTTTCAAGCATATGCCCTGTTTATCTGTATTTGCTTGTTAGGTTGGTTGTACTGAGACTCTGTCCAGTTTTCAATGGCTATATTTGGTTGTTATACTGATCATTTATGCCTCGTTTATTTTAGTCGTTCACAACGCGATGTTCATTTTGTGCAAGTCGGAACCGTGCCGTTCGATTTCATCAATACCAGTTTGAACAGATATATTTGGTTCCAGTTATGCCTTATGAAGTTAACACATGCCCCTTATTTCAGTTTTACACATTTATCTATTGTGATGTTTAAGCATGATCTACGTTCTATTCATTTTCAACAATACCAGTTTGAATTGCAATATTTGGTGGTTGTTGTTGTAGGTAACATTCCCTTCCATTTTATATCTGCTTTAACAGCATGCTGAAACCAACACCTTCAAGCTATCATTTGGAGATGATGTTGTTTACCTTGGCTATATTTGTTTGATGTTAAGGTTGTTGTACTTATCATGCCTTTCCACTACTTATGCAGGACAACAACGGGAGTGGCCAGCATTTTCCGCCGAGGTTAGTTTCATCCCTCGGCTTGTACTCCCCCTGTCGTTCCATAATGTAGTGCATATAGATCCAGGCCTGGATACTTTTTTAGCTTCTAACATTGACTTGTTGCTTGTAGGTACATATGCCCTTGGCAAAGATCCACGCATCGACCCTTTTTGCGTATGGGGCAATGAGATATTCATGAACAAGCATCAACTGAGGAAACTCATAAGGATTATTAGCAAAAAGATACGAACGGTGGCAAGCAAATTATTTGTTTACGCTCTATCCAACACAACAGTGAGCCGTAGGATGGTAACTACAAACTCTGCAGCCTTCTCTTTTTACTGCCCATAATGAGTTGTTAGATAACAATGTCTGAATCTTTTTTGTTTGCAGTGATTCCCAAAGAAGTTTACTCAAGATTACCTCGCGAAGTACATGATTGGTTGACATGCAATGAAGGTTAAAGTATTTCTTCGAGACTACAATGAGCATCAAGAAGTCCTAATGAAGACAGTGAACGATGGGCAGGCAGCCATCACAAGGGGGTTGGCCTAGAGTCGTGCGTCCATTACGCATGGAGGAGGGCACAATATGGGCATTCCGCTTCACCTTCTCCAGCAACCAGAATGTCTTTCGCCTCTCTCTTTACAGTCTTTAGTACAACTGTGGTTCATCATTCTTTACTTGGTGCTTCTGTAGTTCTTTAGTATATGTACTTGTGCATTGAATTATGCATTCCTGCTTGAACCTATATTTGTAATAAACATGGTTCGGTATGAAATAAGTGATTGCCTACTTTCAAATTGAAAACCTGTGATTTTTAAATGCAGGGATTAAATTAGGGATTACACTGCACACAGTTTGCGAAAGCAAAACTTCTGCGATACACGTGGAGATCAGACACGTTTCTCGGATCCGTTACGTGTGTGATCAATCTCTACTACACACACGATCATCCAGGAAAAAATGTGTGAGATTAACAACATCCATCGCACATAGTTCCTTCTTATTAAATGTTTGCGAAAGTCACCTTATCACACACGCTTGGCAATTATGGACTATTATGATGTCTTGTGCATTGCAAACATTTGCTCATAGAAGAACGCGTGCGATAGGTCTTCATTCGACACAGGTATGATGGATGAATCGTGTGGGATATATTCAAGCTCCGCATACAATTTTGTAGGGACAACTGTATGCACTCTTACATCGAATCGCATACAGTCGAGGAAAAGTAAGTGTGTGTGATTGTATGCTTATCGTACACATTCTATAATCGTGAAATGTTTGTGATGGGTCGTGCATCATAAACATAGCACCACAGAATACCGACTGCGATGGCAATGCGAGCACAAATGAGTAGCAAGGATGGATCGTTTGGGACATTTGAGATATCAGAAATAGTTTTATAGGGACAACTCTATGCACCATGTCTCCCTATCCCCGACGGTTTCTGGGTCATGTGGGAAGGACCCCCTATAGCCCACACTTGCTTGGCGACGATTTAAAATGTCGTCGCGGAAAGGGGTTAAAAACCGTTTGTATAACAGCTCGTTGTACCAGTGACTACATGGATTACAAGCTCATTGGCTTGTTCGATGGGTGACTACTCTATCTGGAATCCGGTCACCATACATGGTTATGGCTCATCATCAATCCTATCTACCCTCCATTTCTGTCTGATGCTATAGTGCATGATGGCATCGTTTACCCGGTCGACGCACAGATTGGCTGCATATACTGGTGGAATCTATCGTCGTGTAACTGTTCTATCTCATCTCATCTCATCTTTACCTTATGAATACGACTGCATGTTGATTGTTAGAAATTTAGAATAGATAGTATGACCATAACCACATCATTGCTATATGTTCCTCTCATTTCCTAGATTTTTATGACCACACATGTTATCGTTAGAGTTGATATGAGAACAATTGGCATCTAATGATTGTTAGAATAGATATTATGAGTATAACCTCATGACTTCTATATGTTACTCTCATTTCCAAGATTTTTATAACCATGCATTTTATTGTTAGAGTTGATATGAAAACAAACAGTAGTAACTGCTATGGTAGAATATGAATAGGCCCTGGCATAGTTGTTTTCCTCTCATTTTTACAAGATGTTTGAACCAAAACATATTGCTAGAATATGAAAGCCATTGGCTTATTTTTTTAAATTGGAGTATGATTATGACCACGGCATTGCAATTCTCTGGCTATGATCTATGTCACTGTTATAATAATCTTAATTCCACACATACTGAACATGATTGTATATTTTTGTCCTTTTGGTCTCCAATTTGATTTGTTGCAGCAAACACAAATGCGCTGGCCTTCATAATTCCAAGACCTGGAAATATACAAGTCAATGGGTGGTGGTTTATCTCTTGTTCAACTGACGGTGAGCATTTGATGCTCATTCAAGTATGTACTTGTTGGTGAAAGTGTTGTCCAATGGGAATTATATTTTGTATTACTCATGTAGCTTACAAAGTCTATCGCACAGCCTTGTAACTTTGTAGGCACCTGTTTTTAAGCTCGTTCTAAACACTCTTGCATAATGCCCTTAAAACTAAGCTGTTAGCAATGCCCATCTAATATTATTTAAAGCAATATGGAAGCAACCTGGAGATTGGATGAATGTACTCCATTTCTAAATTTGTGGTACCAGTAGTCCTCTATATCGTATATTGCGCTACTCATACTAGTAAGTACTTCCATCCTGGTTTATTAGTCCCCTTCATATTTAGTGTCCAATTTTTACCATTGATTTAACTAATAAAATGTCAATGCATGTCACCCAAAATTATGCAATTGGAAACTATGTTCAAACATGAATCCAACAATATACTCCCTCCGTTCCTAAATATAGGGTGTATAGTTTTTGGCACGGAAATTAAAGAACGCACATGGAGGGAAAATTTCACAAGTTTTGGGCGAGATTTCACCTGACTAATTGACATGGCAAAATAGAGGATGTTGCCTGATATAAGGAAATGTAATCAAATCCCTAAAAAAAAATTATCCAAACGAGTGGTGCAACACAATACACCTTATATTTCGGGTTTTTTTTCTCAAAAAACTATACACCTTATATCAAGGAACGGAGGGAGTAATATTTAGTGACATGCAATAACATTTTGTTAGTTAATTTATGATCAAAATTGGACAGAAAATACGAACAAGACCAATAAACCAGGACGGAGGTAGTAGTACTTGTACGACTAGTAAGTAGTATAGTAGTACTAGTATACGTCGGTCCAATTATTCATCATGTCCTCACATTGAATTAACGTGACAACACACTGCATGCGAGGTGACACAAGAGTCCCTGCAGCGTGTTCGGTTCACCAAAGTGATCCTCACCTCTATTAGTACAACAGCACTCTCCCATTCTCTACAAAATCACTCTCCCATTCTCTCCCGGTCTCCCGCCTCCCAGCCGCCGCCTTGTTCTGATCCAGTTGGTACGATGAGCGATGAGATACTGGAGCTGCTATACTTCATTGCAAGTAGTCAAAAGGAAGACGCTGAAAAAATTGATCTTAACAAGGATGCTCTTCAAGCTAGCACATGAACGAAGGAACTAGTGAGGCCGCTCCTATGAGTATTCGTCTCGTCGCCCTGTATGATGATTTCAATCTTTATGGAGGTTTTCAAGTCTTTAGAGTATGCATGTAGTAAAGAAGCCGAGATCCCAGTTTGTTCGGGTGTTGTGGACTTCAGATTTGGAGTATATTTGTCGAAATTTTTCATCATTTACTTAAACAGTTGGTTGATCATACATTAAGTACCATTTAACTGGAATTAACTGATTCAAATCCAAGAAGGATTGGCCGGTGCTACCGGCTGGCGTCAAGTTCGATCCCATGGATCAGGAGTTGATCGAGCACCTTGAGGCCAAAGTGAGTGCTGACAGCATGGATTTCACCCTCTCATCAATTTAGTCATACCAACCATCGACCGCGAGCACAGCATATGCTACACCCATCATGAGAAACTTCCAGGTGAGACACTGGTCGGCCGTCTACTTGCACAACATATATTCCTTTGTTTATACCTCAATTTTTCTTTTTATACGTAGACTTAGTGAAGCAGTTACAACTTGACAGTAAATAAAAAGTGAAGCAACTGACTGCAGCATGCCAAAGATGTTATAAAAATGCCAACTACCCTAAAACTTGTATTCGCCAATATTGTATGTATCACACAGAGTGGCCTAAGCAAGCATTTCCTACAGCGCAACTCCAGGGCATTCAAAAGGGGTATGCAGACGCGTCGCAAGATACAGTCAGAGTGTGGCATGCATGCAATGTGGTAAAACAACGGCAATACCATGCCGGTGATGGTCAACAGCCGACAGATGGGCAGCAAAAAGGTTCTCGTGTTGCACACCAACAAGAACTTCGCCCAGTAGAGGACCAACTGGGTGATGCACCAATACCACCTCGTGGACCTGGAGCAAGAGAAGGAGCAGGAGCTGGTCGTCTGCAAGATTTTCTACCAGATGAACACCAGGGTCGGGACTAAAAAGATTATAAGTTAGTTTGGTATTGGTACTTGTTCTACCTGGTCATCGGCAAGTTGGTATTATTGTTAAGGTTCTTTCAGTATGAACTTCACATTTGCTTCCAACCATCATGTCGAGGGTCAACGTGGATATAAAGCTGAATCATTTGTTGTGAAACGAATTTTCAGGCACCGGTTTTTTTTATGGGTAGCTGAAAGTGCAACTAATCCCCGGGTGGTTTTGGTAATTCATAACAACCTATAGCTCATTGAACTAATATCCATTCAAGATAAATATTTCAGGATGTTCAGTGATTGGCATGGCATGGGATAGAGATGTGGAGCCCTCAAAATGCTAAGGACAAAGATTGGCAAAAGCTCAAGACTCTTCATTTCTATTTTAGTGATCCAAGATCACATTGAGTCCATAGGAAAGCCAATATTATTAAAAGGGGATGAGGTGATACTTAATGATCTACTTGCTCAAGTGCTTAGTGATATTGCTCCAAAACCCTCAGCCACTTCCTCCATCCAGATATGTCAAAACCCTAAACTCCAACTCGGCCCCACCGATACTTCCTACATGGAACCACCGAGTTCATATGACATAGCCATAGCCAGAAACCCTAATGATTCGATCACACCGATGCGGATCTCGCTCTCACCGAGATGGCCTTTCCAACTCTTTGTTGCCTGTTTCGGTCCCACCGAATTGTTCTCGTCGATCCCATCAAGATTCCTAACATTCACATTTTTGAACTAATCGTGCCACCGAGTTAATCCATTTGATCCCACCGAGATGAGTCAAATGTGTGTAATAGTTGGATTTTGTGTGGAGGCTATATATACCCCTCTACCCCCTTCTCCATTTGTGAGAGAGACATCAGAACGTGCCTTCACTTCCACCATTCATTTTTTGAGAGAGAACCACCTACTCATGTGTCGAGATCAAGAGATTCCATTCCTACCATTTGAACCTTGATTTCTAGCCTTCCCCAAGTTGCTTTCCACTCAAATCTTTCTTCCACCATTGCCAAATCTGAGAGAGAGAGTTGAGTGTTGGGGAGACTATCATTTGAAGCACAAGAGCAAGGAGTTCATCATCAACACACCATCTATTACCTTTTGGAGAGTGGTGTCTCCTAGATTGGCTAGGTGTCGCTTGGGAGCCTCCATTAAGATGTGGAGTTGAACCAAGAAGTTTGTAAGGGCAATGAGATCGCCTACTTCGTGAAGATCTACCCGAGTGAGGCAAGTCCTTCGTGGGTGATAGCCATGGCGGGATAGACAAGGTTGCTTCTTTGTGGACCCTTCGTGGGTGGAGCCCTCCGTGGACTCACGCAACTGAAAGTGCTAGTTATCGACTAGAGGGGGGTGAATAGGCAATTTTTATGAAAGTCTTCAAAACATGAGGTCTTTGAATACATATAGATGAAATGAACCTATTGATATGCAGCAGAAGATAGACTACACTAGACAAGCCATAGTCAAGTAAGTAGTATTGTGAAAGTACGAAGACTATCAGCAGCTAGGTAGTGTGGATCAGAATGGAAGACAGTATGAAGCCAAACAGGTAATAGTCTTCACACAATGAAGTCAATTAGATCAGACAAGCAAGCAATGACTTCATGAAGACAAACTAAAAAGTAAAGGAAGTAGGGGATATAACCAGTTGCTTGGTGAAGGCGAGGATTTGGTAGACCAGTTCCAGTTGTTGTGACAACTGTACATCTGGTTAGGGAGGCTAAGATTGAACTCAGAAGACCGCGTCTTCACCTTATTCCCCTTGAGCTAAGGACACCCAGTCCTCGCCCAATCACTCTGGTAAGTCTTCAAGGTAGACTTACAAACCTTCACAGACTTTGTTCACTGGCAATCCACAATGGCTCTTGGATGCTCAGAACGCGACGCCTAGCCGGCTGGAGGATTCACAGTCTCAAGTGTAACAAGTCTTCAGGTCACGCTGATAGAAAGACTTCAGTGATGCCTAACACTCTTTGGCTCTAGGTGCTTTGGGCTTTGTCCTTGCAAGGATCTCTCTCTCAAAGGCTTCGGAGGTGGGTTGCTCTCAAACGACAAAAGCCGTGTACTAACTCTGAGCAGCCAGCAATTTATGGTGTAGGGGGTGGGCTATTTATAGCCAGGAGGCAACCCGACATGATATGTCTAAAATGACCCTGGGTCACTAAGGAACCGAAACGTGCCCAACGGTAGGATTGCAAACACACGCGGCAGCTTGGCTTGGGCTACAAGAAAAGCTGTCTCATCCAACTCAAGATAAGATTTGCTCTCATTGTCTTCGCTCGAAGACATAGGATTTTGGTTGAGCATCACATCAGTCATCTGACTTTGTTCACTTGGACCCCACTTAACAGTACGGTGGTTCCTATGACTCAATAATGAAGAAAGGAAACAACAAAACAAATATGTCTTCGCGCTCCATAGTCTTCAAGTGAATGTCTTCACAAGTCATTATCTTCGTCATGAATGTCTTCATGAACCACCATTGTCTTCAATGTCTTCATACATTTTTAGGGGTCATCTCTGGTAGGTAAACTAAATCAATGTGGGACTACTACCTGTGTTATCCTGCAATTCTCACAAACACATTAGTCCCTCAACCAAGTTTGTTGTCAATACTCCAAAACCAACTAGGGGTGGCACTAGATGCACTTACAATCTCCCCCTTTTTGGTGACTGATGACAAACTGGTTGAAGTTTCCAATGGGGATAAAAGTATGTGAAAGTTAAAGATCATAGACATTGTCTTCATAAGTTGTAAAGGCTCTCCCTTAAGATGTGCATATAAGTAGTTTGCTTTTGAATGCAAATGCACATGGTAGGTTTTACTTTGTGGAGATCCTCTTCAACACATGAAGACAATTCATCATGCATATACAAGTATAATGAAGATAATGAAATGCATAATTTGAAATGGGCGTCTACAGAATGACTTCATGCGGAATTTATCATCGCATCATAGGGTACCAGCAAAAGTAGCAGACGATCATCAAGTTTAAGTGTTACAGCTCAAGAGCCAAATAGTTTCGAAAATGAGAGTTGTAAGAACTTAGCAAAAATAGGCACCACCCTATATGGACCCGCTTGAAGACTATCAACTCATATGCTTCTCCCCCTTTTGTCAGTAAGGACCAAAAAGGTTTCAAGACATAGAGGATCTACTCGTTCCCAGTTGGAGAAGATGTTGGAGCAGCAGGGTCGGCGTTGGAGTTGGGCGGTGCAGATGGGCCTGATGCAGAGTCGTGATGTAGTGAAGCCATAGCTGGTGAAGTGGCGTCGTATTCTTCATCGATGACTCTAGAAACAACAGTTGCAGCCGAAGATGAATACTCAGAATCTTCAATGGAAGGTGTTGGACGCCGGCTTGCAGATTGTGGTGGCCTGGAGTCAAACTTGAATTTCTCTGTGAAGCCATCTTCATGAAGATCATCTTCAGAACAGAGCAATGTGAGGCTCTTCCAGGACCGCCGACAGGCTTCATGCGCAACGAATGAATTCTTGGTGGCAAGATTGCGAATGCGATTGACATCAACCAGAAGTCTCTGCATTTGGCGCTTCAGCCAGTCATGATGCCTATCCTGCTTCTGATGTAGTGATACAAGAAGCTCTCTGTCGTTGAGGACACGGGGACGCTTTTGAGGCCTTTGAGCAATTGTACTGGTTGTGGCTTCGGTGTTGGCATGATGCGGCAGACGCAAGTTGCCAGCCAGAGGATAATCTGGAACAGCAGAATTTGGCACATGAATGCCTTCAATTGACTGAGGAAGCTTTGATGTTCTGCATTTTTCAAGTGGAGTGGCTTCTTGGTAGGCTCATGGTAGATGGCTTCAAAGAACATATCAACATCAGGCAAAAATACAACATGGTTGCATGCTGAAGGTTAGTAGTTGATTGTTGAATGAAGCTTTATTAGATGCATGACCCATGGTGCATAGAACTTTAGACCAAAGAGATCAATTCCAGAAGCTACAAGCTGTCGGATGAAGAAATCTTGCGTATTGAATCTGATGCCATTGATGATATAGAAGACCAATGTCTTCATGGCACCTTCAAGTTTGGCATCAGGAGAGTTGCCTTTGATAGGCCACAGAGTACGCCTCAGAATGTGATATACTCTGCGGGGCAAGTACTCGAGGTCCTTGACAAAGAACTCCTTGGGGTATTCAGCGTCATGGGGGAAAGGCTTCATCATGCTTAGCATCTGGCTCATATTGGGCTCTGGCTTCTGAAATATGCTCCGCAGTTCATTTTGATGAAGCTGACAACCTGGTTCAAACAACTCACCAGGAGTGGGCAGGGAAGTAAGCTCGATGATGTCTTGAGCTTTGGCTTCATGGTGTACATCGCCTGTCATCCACTCAAGGATCCAAGTCTTCGGATCCCTGTTGTAGCCTTGGATGTGAAGTCTGGCATAGAACTGTAGTAGAAGCTCTTCGTTCCAATGCTTCTTATCAGTTACAAATGGAAGCAGCCCAACATCTCTGAAGCAGTCAAGAGCCTCTTCAAGGCATGGTAGCCCAGCAATGGCATCACAATCCAGACGCTTATGAGGAAAAATCCGGTCTTGGTTGCATAGAATGCATGAGTAATAGCTTCATTGCTGATGGCTCCAAAACCTATCGGAGGTGATCTTTGGCTTCTTGTAGGGGTTCTTGGCGTTGTCGAAGAAAGTGTTGTGCTCTTTGAAGCTGAGCACATTGAAGGAGCCTTGGGTAGTTGCAGCACTGGGAAGCCTTGGCAATCTTGGCTTTGGCTTCTAAGTTTGAGGCCATTGCTCCACATGATAATCATATTGTGGACCTAGAGCAGTGGGAGAAACCATAATGGGCCATCTAACTGTGACAAGCTCACCACGATTGTAGACCTATTCCATAGTGTGAGGCACTGGTGGAGGAATGGCTACATCAGAAGTGGTCAGCTGGGCATTGTCTTCAGGGGCAGCATTGACTTCAGGCTCCACAATGTCTTCAGCCATGACATCGTCATTAATTGGCTTCAGTGGTGATGGTGGTGGCAGCCTCATTAGCTTCAACATGCATGGCTTCAAGGATGGGAGGGTATGGCACAATCACATCTTCTTCTTCTTGTACGACAGTTTCACTGGCAGGGGGAACAACTCCTTAATTCTCTTCTTTCTCTTCATCGGCTGATGCAGCTGGATTGTCTTCGGCAACTTTGGCGTCAGACTCATGAGCAGACACAGAAGGGATGGCTTCAGGGAACACTTGGCATGCTACTGAGCTGCCGTGTTGCACATCCTCTTCAGGAATACTCCACATGGAGACCTGAGGCTGGGGCCTTTGCAAAGCCTTCGAAATGCGGGCGACGCCTTTGGTGAGGGAGTGGTCTGGTCCATGTCATCATCAAGCACCGGAGTGGTGACTTGAGCTGGTGGAGTACGGAGAATCACTTCATGCAAGGGAGTGTTTGGGTGTTGCTCTTCCCAATATTCATCTTGAGCAATTGGCGTTGTGGGACCGCCAATTCTTATGAGTTCACTGCTCGCAGGAGCAGGCGATGACACCGGATTGGGTTCAACTAAGGAAGGACTACATCATCTTCAACACGTTCCTCATGACCAATGTCTTCAGCTACATTGGAGTCAGTAGCTGGAATCTCTTCAGTTTCTGGAGCCCCTGTGGGAGCAGGCTCATGGACAACAAGACGGTGCTCGCGGTTGGTGGAGGCAGGAAGTGCAACTGAGATGACTGGCTCGAAGCCAAAGGTCCCCTCAGCAGCTTCAGAGCAAAAGAAGACACGACAAGCTGAGGCTGATGCCAGGAAGAGGAAGCACCAAGACACCTCTGATGCGGCTCCCTCCAAGAAAAAGTTGAAGACAAAGGCTTCAAAGTCTTCACGAAAAGAGCATGCTGCTGCCCAAGAGCCGCTGAATGTTGAACCATGCTGGAAGGGAAGACTATGCTTGGTCAGTCCTGCCTTGAAGCTTCTGGTTCAGCTTCAGCAGACTTCTTCTTCTTCTTGGCAGCCATCTTGGGGTCGATGCCAGGACGCCCAAGTGCCTTTCTCTTTTTAGCCTCATTGTGTGCTTGAACACACTTCTGCGCATAATACTTCATGCGCGCACGGGAGCCTTTGGCTTCCTCACGCTTCTTGTTGAACTGGGCCTTGAGGTCAATCATCATTTGCTTGAAATTTTGCACATCAGCAACGCTGAGCTTGGCCATGTGCTTCTTGAACTGAGCCTTCTCATAGTCGATCTTGTTCTTCAGCTCAACAATTTTCTGAGCAATATCAAGCTCGTTGGCTATAGTTCCTTGAAATGTGACGCTGATGTCCACGGGCAGCTGCAGATCATCAATGTTGATGGTTTAGTCTTCAAACCATTCATCAATGAAGTTATTGAGTATATCAGCATCAAACAGAGGCATATCTTGGAAGAGCTCGGCCTCTTGTTTGCTCTTGATCAACATCTCCAGAGCATCATCTGCAAGTTCTTCATCGCTTGACA
Source organism: Triticum aestivum (assembly GCF_018294505.1). NCBI lineage: Eukaryota > Viridiplantae > Streptophyta > Magnoliopsida > Poales > Poaceae > Triticum > Triticum aestivum. The sequence continues at coordinate 289,881,554 of NC_057814.1, read as the reverse complement.
GATCAATAGTGTTTTCTTCATTGCGTAGAATGGCGGCAGGAGTAAGGTCATGCCCAGAAATCTTCTTGGGCTTGTTAGTCTTCTTGAAGACACGAGATTGATCTTCACACTGCACACTGGATTAAGGAGGTGCCGACTTCAATGGCTTCACTCTTGAAGCTTTTGGAGCAGTGGAAGATCTTGAAGCCTTCGACTTCTTCTTTGGCTTCGGAGCTTCAGGTTCAGCTTCATGCTCCTCTTCGGCAGCAGCTACTTCAATAGTGGCCCTTTGTGTGGCAATATAAGAGAGAAGACCATCGAAGTTATCAAAGGGGCCAATTATATTTTGATTGGCTTCACGGCTGCCATCCGGCCTTGGAGCTGTTGGGCCGGGATTGAAGTTAGCCCCTAGTTCCTTCTTGTTCTGCATAGCTGAAGCCCTAGCAAACTGAAGATTTTTCTTGAACAAGTCATCTTCACGACACCATCTGAGACTAGATGGGTCGGCATCTGCACGCTGAGGTCCTCTGACCATGCATGGATAGAATCCCTAAGCTATGGCTCCAGCCTTTCTCTTGGGGTGCAATTTCCTGTAGACAATATCGGCCCAGGGTGGCCTTACTCCATTCTTCTTGGCATATTCATTTGTGACAAAGTTATACAAAAACCATTGCTTAGCCCAATATCTTCGAATCCATTGGACTCGAGTCTTGTGTTCTCCATAGGTCTCCTCTGGACCAAACTTGTATTGTTTGTAGAGATCTGGAGGCAGATCCAAAGCAGTATTTCCATGGCGCTGCCTGCCACCCTTCCTTGCAGATTTGTCAATTGCCATTATATTCAGACTGAAAGGCTTCAATACAGTGAACGGCTTCCGACGACTGGTCAGACAAGAACTAGCTTCAGGAGATTCAATGTGATGTTGTAAGTATTCTGCAAATGAATGCAGACTATGAGAACCAAGGGATTCTCCCACGGACATGTACCTGTGACAGCATTAGGGATGCGAGGGAAGGGAAAGAGGTCATATGCATTCTCCGAAGATTTTGAAGATAAACCAGTTTGAGGACATTGACCTCATAGTGCGAAGACATTCACTTATTTGAACTGAGTTGGTTCCAGATTTGTACGAATCCATGAATAAGTACAAGTGAGGAATCTAACTAGTTGTGAGGCATAAGTAGGGATGCAAGCGGGCATCCCGCATCGTCCCGCATAACCAGAGAGTTAGTTCAAAGTATATAACAAAATTGCCTTTTTGACTATGGAGGGGGACGGATCGGGCGCCGCTCTGCACCCCTAGGCATAAGTGAATATACTTGCAAGTTATGAGATGCAAAAACAGAAAGATCCAGATTTGGAAGTTTAGAAACCACTTTTGGGTGAAGTGGACGGATTCAACAGATCGAAAAAATGGTAAAATGCAAGTTTACTTACCACACGAAGAACTGCTAGACGAGGCGGAATGGATGCCGAGCAGTCCAATCTCCCGCGCCCTAACTTGGCGGCAAAAGACACCTACGGCGGCGGCGGAGAAGACGAGGTCCACGGCCGGCGTGGAGACGGTGTCGAAGAGGTCGCGGCAGCTAAGCGCTTCATCTCTGGCGTCGACTTGACCTAGCAGTGGCGCTAGGGTTTGAGCGAGATGGCGAGGTGGGAGAGAAGATAATGACTGCGCGGGTGAGTATTTATAAGTTGAAGGGTTGCGTAGTGCAATTACGCGGGTGCCCCTAGTAGTTCACATCTGGTGGACACATGGCGTGCATGCAACTTATTGAGAGTTGAGCCATGTTCCCACGCGCGCCTGGTTTGTCAGGTGGTGGTTCCGGCTTCTCCGGTTTTCAGGCAAAAGAGATAAGGTATTAAAGACAGTTTTAAATGTGTGGCTCTGTATCTTCAGCTGACAAGGACATAGTGAAGACATTCGACACGTGTCAACATAATGCATATGAATAGACAGAAAGAATTTGAGGAAGAAGCACAGAAGGGGTTAGCGTCCGATCACATTCACTTAGTTCAGAAAATGGCAAGTTTGAAGACATAGCTATAAGTGAATGCTGTAGAGGACAAAACATATATATCTATATATATTAGAAGGGACCAAATAAACATTGCAAAGATGAACTTTGAAGTCAAATCAATGTTGAAGACAAACCAAATATGAAGATAATGCAATCATGACGCCAAATGAGAATCTTCGAGAAAGTTTGGTGGTGGCGTTACCCACCGTATAGGAAGTATTAGACCCAGACACGGTGCACAATTATCGTGGCGCTCCGAAGTCAAATTCCACATTAATGTATTCACACTCAGAGGGTAAGTCTTCATGAATTGAAGATATACGTTACTTTGTGTGTTGCACATCTAAGTCATCAACATGCATAAGCGTTAGGATGTGTGTACATTCACAGACATTTGAGGATTCTAAGATATTTAGCTCACATCGTAGCTTGCAAAACCTTTTCTCATCCAAGCACTTTGTGAAGATATCTGCCAATTGCTCTTCAGTGTTGACGTGTATGATATCAATGTCTTCCTTCAACACATGATCCCTGAGAAAATGATGATGGATTTGAATGTGCTTTGTCTTCGAGTGTTGAACTGGATTGTGGGAAATCTTGATGGCGCTCTCATTGTCACAGTAGAGTGGCACATGCTTCATATTGATGCCATAGTCCTTTAGAGTTTGCTTCACCCAGAGAAGCTGAGCGCAGCAAGATCCAGCAGCAATGTATTCAGATTCAGCAGTGGAGAGTGATACACAGTTCTGCTTCTTTGCAGACCAACAGACAAGAGATCGTCCAAGAAAGTGACATGTGCCTGATGTGTACTTGCGATCAACCTTGTCACCAGCATAATCAGCATCTGAGACTCCAACTAGATCAAACTCTGAGCCCTTTGGATACCATAATCCTAGTGTTGGGGTGTGAGCCAAAAATCGAAATATTCGCTTCACTGCTAGGTGATGCGATTCCTTTGGTGCCGCTTGGAATCGGGCACACATGCAAACGCTAAGCATTATATCAGGCCTAGATGCACATAAGTACAGTAAAGAACCAATCATGGAGCGGTATACTTTTTTATCAAACTCTTTACCATTGTCGTCGGGGCCCAATTGGCCTTTGGTTGGCATTGGCGTCGTGTACCCTTTGCAGTCTTGCATTCCAAACTTCTTCAGGCAATCTTTGATGTACCTCTCTTGTGATATGAAGATGCCATTTCTCTGCTGACGGATTTGAAGACCAAGAAAGAACTTCAGCTCACCCATCATGGGCATCTGATATTGCTCTTGCATCATATGCCCAAACTCATCACTGTATCTCTTATCAGTGCAGCCGAAGATAATGTCATCCACATAGATTTGGCATACAAACAGTTCACCATCATTTGTATTCGTGAAGAGAGTGGGATCTAGAGAACCAGGTTTGAAGCCTTTGCTCTTCAGGAAGTCTTTGAGTGTGTCATACCAAGTGCGAGGTGCTTGTTTGAGGCCATATAGAGCCTTATTGAGCTTGTACACCATGTCAGGACGCTTTGGATCTTCAAAACCAGGTGGTTGTGCAACATACACTTCTTCTTCAATTTTGTCGTTGAGGAAGGAACTCTTTACATCCATTTGGTGCAGAAGAATGTTGTTGTGGTTGGCATAGGCTGATAGTATGCGAATGGCTTCAAGCCTAGCCATAGGAGCAAAGGTTTCATCGAAGTCAATTCCTTCCACTTGTGTGTAACCTTGGCCAGACGAGCCTTGTTTCTGACAACTTGACCATGCTCATCTTGTTTGTTGCGATAGATCCATTTGGTGCCAATGATATTGTGCTTGCGGGGATCAGGACGCTTCACTAGCTCCCGTATATTATTCAGCTCAAAACTGTTGAAGCTCTTCTTGCATAGCTTGAATCCATTCAGGTTCCATGAAGGCTTCATCAACTTTCTTGGGTTCAGATATAGAGACAAATGCAAAATGCCCATAGAAGTTTGCTAGCTGTGTTGCTCTTGAACGAGTGAGTGGACCAGGTGCATTGATACTATCGATTATCTTCTCAATCTAGACTTCATTTGCAACTCGAGGATGTACTGGTCGAAGATTTTGTCCTTGTTGATCATTGTCTTCATCTTCAGCATTGGCTTCAGGCTGAGCAATGTCTTCATGCTGAGTAGGTGCAGAAATGATGATTTCCTCTTCAGCCTGTTCCTCGGTAGCTATGATTTCTCCAGTACACATTAGCTTGATAGATTCACTTAGTGTAGCTTCATCTAGCACATTTGGCAGGTGCTCACTTTGCAAGCCGTTAGTCTCATCAAACCGCACATCCACAGTTTCAACCACTTTATAGTGAAAGATGTTGAAGACTCTGTAGGAGTGCGAATCATTTCCGTAACCAAGCATAAAACCTTCATGTGCATTCGGTGCAAATTTTGAAGTATGATGTGGATCCTTGATCCAGCACCTAGCACCAAAGACTCTGAAATAGCTGACATTTGGCTTCTTACCAGTCAGGAGCTCATAGGATGTCTTCTTGAGGAACTTATGAAGATAAACATGGTTGATGATATAGCAAGCAGTATCGATGGCTTCAGGCCAGAACTTCCCTGGAGCCTTGTACTCATCAAGCATCGTACGGGCCATCTCAATGAGGGTTCTGTTCTTGCGCTCCACGATGCCATTCTGCTGAGGTGTGTATGGAGCAGAGAACTCATGTGTGATGCCCAATGTGAAGGAAATATGCCCTAGAGGCAATAATAAAGTTGTTATTTATATTTCCTTATATCATGATAAATGTTTATTATTCATGCTATAATTGTATTAACCGGAAACTTAGTACATGTGTAAATACATAGACAAACAGAGTGCCCTTAGTATGCCTCTACTTGACTAGCTCGTTAATCAAAGATGGTTAAGTTTCCTGACCATAGACATGTGTTGTCATTTGATCAACGGAACCACATCATTAGAGAATGATGTGATGGACAAGACCCATCCGTTAGCTTAGCATAATGATCGTTTAGTTTATTTCTATTGCTTTCTTCATGACTTATACATATTCCTCTAACTATGAGATTATGCAACTCCCAAATACCAGAGGAACACTTTGTGTGCTATCAAACGTCACAACGTAGCTGGGTGATTATAAAGATGCTCTACAGGTGTCTCCGAAGGTGTTTGTTGAGTTGGCATAGATCGAGATTAGGATTTGTCACTCCGTGTATCAGAGAGGTATCTCTGGGCCCTCTCGGTAATGCACATCACTATAAGCCTTGCAAGGAATGTGACTAATGAGATAGTTACGGGAGATGCATTACAGAACGAGTAAAGAGACTTGCCAGTAATGAGACTGAACTAGGTATGATGATACCGACGATCGAATCTCGGGCAAGTAACATACCGATGACAAAGGGAATGACGTATGTTGTTATGCGGTTTGACCGATAAATATCTTCGTAGAATATGTAGGAGCCAATATGAGCATCCAGGTTCCACTATTGGTTATTGACCGGAGATGTGTCTCGGTCATGTCTACATAGTTCTCGAACCCGTAGGGTCCGCACGCTTAATGTTCGATGACGATTTGTATTATGAGTTATGTGTTTTGCTGACCGAAGTTGGTTCGGAGTCCCGGATGAGATTACGGACATGACGAGGAGTCTCAAAATGGTCGATAGGTAAAGATTGATGTATTGGAAGGTTATATACGGACACCGGTATGGTTTTGATAAGGTTCGGGGATTTTTTGGAGTACCAGGAGGCTACCGGAACCCCCCGGGAAAGTTAATGGGCCTATTGGGCCATAGTGGAGAGAGGGAGGCTGCCACAAGAGGTGACGCGCCCCCCCCCCAAGCCCAGTCCGAATTGTACAAGGGGTGGGGGCGCGGCCCCCCTTTCCTTCTTCCTCTCCCCCCTTTCCCCTTTCCCCTCTCCGTTGGAACGAAGGAGGGGGGCCGAATCCTACTTGGACTGGGAGTCCAAGTAGGACTCCCCCCTTGGCGCGCCCCTTGGGCCGACCACCTCCTCCTCCCCTCCTTTATATACGTGGGCAGGGGGCACCCCAAAGACACAACAGTTGTTCTCTTAGACGTGTGCAGTGCCCCCTCCACAGTTTACCCCTCCGGTCATACCGTCGTAGTGCTTAGGTGAAGCCCTGAGTGGATCACATCACCATCACCGTCACCACGCCGTCGTGATCACGGAACTCTCCCTCAGCTCTGTGCTGGATCAAGAGTTCGAGGGACGTCATCGAGCTGAACGTGTGCTGAACTCAGAGGTGCCGTACATTCAGTACTAAATCGGTTGGATCGTGAAGTCGTTCGACTACATCAACTGCGTTAACCTAACGCTTCCGCTTTCGGTCTACGAGGGTACGTGGACACACTCTCCCCCTCTCGTTGCTATGCATCTCCTAGATAGATCTTGCGTGAGCGTAGGAAAATTTTAAAATTGCAAGCTACGTTACCCAACAGTGGCATCTGAGCCAGGTCTATGCGTAGATGATATGCATGAGTAGAACACAAAGAGTTGTGGGTGATAATAGCCATACTACTTACCACCAACGTCTTATTTTGATTCGGCGGTATTGTTGGATGAAGCGGCCCAGACCAACATTACATGACCACGTTCATGAGACCGGTTCTACTGACGTGCTTTGCACACAGGTGGTTGGCCTTGACGAAAAATCGTTGTGGTTTTGATGCGTAGGTAAGAATAGTTCTTGCTTGAAGCCCGTAGTAGCCACGTAAAACTTGCAACAACAAAGTAGAGGACGTCTAACTTGTTTTTGCAGGGCATGTTGTGATGTGATATGGTCAAGACGTGATGAGATATAAGTTGTTGTATGAGATGATCATGTTTTTGTAGAAGTTATCAGCAACTGGTCGGAGCCTTATGGTTGTCGCTTTATTGTATGAAATGCAATCGCCATGAAATTGCTTTACTTTATCACCATGCAATAGCGATAGTCGTAGAAGCAATAGTTGGCGTGACGACAATGACGCTGCGATGGAGATCAAGGTGTCAAGCCAGTGACGATGGAGATCATGACGGTGCTTTGGAGATGGAGATCAAAGGCATAAGATGATGATGGCCATATCATGTCACATATTTTGATTGCATGTGATGTTTATCTTTTATGCACCTTATTTTGCTTAGTACGGCGGTAGCATTATAAGATGATCCCTCACTAAATTTCAAGGTATAAGTGTTCTCCCTCAGTATGCACCGTTGCTACAGTTCGTCGTGCCGAGACACCACGTGATGATCGGGTGTGATAAGCTCTACGTTCACATACAACGGGTGCAAGCCAGTTTTGCACATGCAGAATACTTGGGTTAAACTTGACTAGCCTAGCATATGCAGATATGGCCTCGGAACACTGAGACCGAAAGGTCAAACGTGAATCATATAGTAGATATGATCAACATAGAGATGTTCACCATTGAAAACTACTCCATCTCACGTGATGATCGGACATGGTTTAGTTGATTTGGATCACGTATCATTTAGATGACTTGAGGGATGTCTATCTAAGTGGGAGTTCTTAAGTAATATGATTAATTGAACTTAATTTATCATGAACATAGTCCTGATAGTATTTGCATATCTATGTTGTAGATCAATAGCTTGCGATGTATCTCCCCGTTTATTTTTGATATGTTCCTAGAGAAAAATAAAAATATGATAGTAGCAATGATGCGGAGTGGGTCTGTGATCTGAGGATTATACTCATTGCTGCACAGAAGAATTATGTCCTTGATGCACCGCTAGGTGACAGACCTATTGCAGGAGCAGATGCAGACGTTATGAACATTTGGCAAGCTCGGTATGATGACTACTTGATAGTTTAGTGCGCCATGCTTTACGGCTCAGAACCGGGACTTCAAAACAAATTTGAACGCCACGGAGCATATGAGATGTTCCGAGAGTTGAAATTGGTATTTCAGGCTCATGTCCATGTCGAGAGGTATGAGACCTCTGACAAGTACTTTGCCTACAAGATGGAGGAGAATAGCTCAACCAGTGAGCATGTGCTCAAAATGTCTGAGTACTACAATCGCTTGAATCAAGTGGGAGTTAATCTTCCACTTAAGATAGTGATTGACAGAGTTCTCTAGTCACTATCACCAAGTTACTGGAACTTCGTGATGAACTATAATATGCAAGGGATGACAAAAACGATTCCTGAGCTCTTCGCGATGCTAAAATCGGCGAAGGTAGAAATCAAGAAAGAGTATCAAGTGTTGATGGTTAACAAGACCACTAGTTTCAAGAAAAGGGGCAAAAGGAAAGAAAGAGAACTTCAAGAAAGAATGGCAGGTAAGTTGCCACTCCCGTGAAGAAACCCAAAGCTAGACCTAAGCCTGAAACTGAGTGCTTCTACTGCAAAGGGAATGGTCACTGGAAGCGGAACTACCCCAAATACTTGGAAGATAAGAAGGATGGCAAAGTGAACAAAGGTATATGTGATATACATGTTATTGATGTGTACTTTACTAGTGTTCATAGTAACCCCAAGGTATTTGATACCGGTTCAGTAGCTAAGATTAGTAACTCGAAATAGGAGTTGCAAAATGAACAGAGACTAATTAAGGGCGAGGTGACGATGTGTATTGGTAATGATTCCAAGGTTGGTAAGATCGCCATCGCATACTCCCTCTACCTTCGTAGATACATCCCACACAGTTGATAAAATCATTTCCAGACGTAAGTATATCCCACACAGTCAGTCACCGCTAAATGTTTTCATTCGTATATACATCCCATACAGTCGCTCCAAGGAAAACGTTTCTGTTCGGAAGTACATCACACACAATTTTCCCCGTTAAATCGTTTGTGATAGTGTTTCCATTGCACACGGTATTAACAATTTTATCTTTTGTGTTATTGAATGCATCACACACGGTGCGTAGAAGAAACTGTGTGACAAGGGTTGTCCATCACACACAGTTTTTATGTGGTAAACATTTGCGCCAGGTGGCCTAACACAAACAGTTTTCAAGAGGATGTCGTGTGTGATTGTTCATTAATCTAACATGGTTTATTCCTAGAAACTATGTGCGTTATTGAATGCATCGCACACGGTGTTTTCTCAATAACCGTTTGCAATAGAAAAACCTAATTAGTATGCTAATTATCTAATTATTAATAATCCATTAATTAATCTAATTGACATTTCATATTAAGCACACAATATATTTCATTTTCATTACTGAAATACATCAGAGTACAACATCATATAGCTTCAACACTCAGCTACCCCATTACAAACTACACCAACACCAAGTTTCACATGCAACATATGTAACCTTTCGAAATTAGCATCATAGACGGTACATAGACAGATGTATCTCATCTGGAAAACTGCTGAAGCAGAAGGCGAATATTGAGCGTTCATTGATGTTGAAGGTCTTTGTAACTTTAGGCCAGTGCCTGTGGATGATTGACTGTCCATCCTTCATCACCTCCTGACCATACAGGTGGTTTGAGAGGTAATCATCAGTGAACTGCTTTGGAAAGGCCTGAAAACAAGGATGTGCATAAATATCTTCTCTATATTGGAAATGGGGCAAACGACTAAAAAGGCAAGGTATAATAGTTAGTACCATCCTGTAGTGAACTGATGTCTTCTTCATTGTGCAGACAAAGATCTTGTTGTTTTTTGTCACTAATTTCTTTATCCTAACAATCTTTCTGAGTTTCTTGACTTGACTAATATTCATGGACAACTCATTTCCCCATATGCAAAAAGGGTGGAACAGTAGGTCAAAACCTCTTACAGCAGGACCTACATGTGCAAGACCAAATTGTTAAAAACCTAAATATTAGAATGGTTCCTGCAATTACACAATAATGTGCTATTAGACAAAGGACCATGCACGTGCTAACCTAGATTGTAAACCTCGGTGCTTCCCATTGTTTCCCTGCAACACATATAAGGTGGTTTGTCATCAGGTTAAGTAAGGGTTCGCATGCTATCAATAAAATATGTTGTGAAAAAAAAAGCATATTGCAGATTCATCAGATTAACTCAAGCCACATGGAAACCCCATTTATCCAAACCAAGCATGATTAAGAACTAGGAAATATAGCACTTGTATATGTTTCTCATGTATTAAGTGCAGCCAAATTCGAGTTATTCCTCACATGCACAACAATATGAAATTCTACCCACGACAATTGGACATCGCATTGCAGAATTGAACCAAGCAGTTAACTAAACACCATAACAAATGAACCAAACATTAACTGAGCACCACATTGCACAATATAACATACTCCTAATAGAAGATCAGACAGTCCAAACCAAGCATGCTTAACAACTTGGAAATATAGCAATTGTATTTGTTTCTCATGTATTTACTACAGCCAAATTCAATTTATTCCTCACATGGTATACAATAACAGAATGCACCCACAACTATTGAACATCACATTGCAGAATTGAACCAAACAGTTAACTAAGCACCACAACACAAATGAACCAAACGTTAATTGAGCACCACATTGCACAATGTATGACCAAACCAAGCATGCTTGACAACTTGGAAATATAGCAATTGTATTCGTTTCTCATGTATTTTGTAAAGATAAATTCGATTTATTTCTCACATGGAAGACAATACAAAATTGCAGCCTGAAGAATTGAACATCACATTTGCAGAATTGAACCAAACAGTTAACTCAAGACGACAACTAATTAACAAAATAGTTAATAAGTGAGCACTACACTGCACGACATATAGAACATATACACTAGAGCAACAGATTGCATGGTAAAATTAGATAGCACAATTCACTAGAATTTGTGAAGGAAAGGCAGCAGCAGCACACGCAACGGGTAAACCGAGCATGCTTAACCAGCGTAGCTAGCAAATGGCAAGGTGCTCCTCCAAGATCTGGGGTTGGCACGAATGGCAGCCATCGCGACCTCATCCATGCGTGCGGCCGCAATTTGCTTATTCGCTGCCAAATGCTCCTTGAGATCCTGGCTATACTGCGTGCACCATGGCTTAGGGCGGCGCTTATTTGTTGGAGGGGTCGGTGATTTGGGTCGAAGGTGTCGCACTCGCACCGGCGGTCGGGGCATGTGGGATGTGGAAGGAGGAGGATGGGGGTCGGGTGTGGATTACCTGCCTGGATAGGCGAGGCCGGGCAGCGTGAAGGAGGGTCACCGGCGAGGAGGTGGCGCTGCAAGCAAGGAGTGAAGGTTTCAACTTGGAAAGGAAGGCAAAAACAGGGGAAATGTGGCTTTTGGTAAGGGGGAGGGGGCGGGGAGGTAGATATTTCCGCGGAAGCCGAAAATTTGGAATCGCTTCAGCGAAAAAACTGGTGCGCAAAGTGTCATCAGACACGGTCCCTTATTCAGAACTGTGTACGATATGTGAACATCACAAATGATTCAGATAGCTTAACCCGTGTGTGATGAGTTTGAACGTCAAAAATTTTGGTTCGAAGTGGTCATCCACGTCATTGCATAATTTGGGTACACAAAGGAGACTACAGCACACCCACACTTCTTAATCGAGCAAGTTCAGCAATTACACAGAGCTAGCTGACCTAAACATTACTCTAACAAATTAAAGACCGGCGCTCTTAATTAAACAAAACAAAGAGTACTACTATGGCTGGTGCTCGTCGATCACCGCCGCTGCCTCCATGTCCAGCTCGCGCCCGACGGTCTCCTGGGGAAGGGGCTCCATGGCATCAATTGCACCATACTCCACAAGCATCTCGCCATCCGCGTCCGCCATATTTTTGGAATAGACCGCCACGAGCTGGGCATGGGCGGCTACGATTGGGGCTTTGGCGGGCTCCGTCGTGGCAAGGTATGCCGCGCAGGAACGGACGGCTGATCGAACTCTCTCGGTGATTGCCAACTCTTCGGTCGTGGGTTGCCGACCGTTGTCAGAGAAGCTTCGTTCGATTTGTGTGGTGACCGCCACGAGCTGGGCATGGACGGCCTCGACATGGTCATGCGCAGCCTCCATCAGGGCTAAGGTCGCCGCTGTGGAACGGACAGCTGTTGTGCCACTCTCGCCAGTTGCTATCCCCGAGGCAGATGCTGCTGCAGCCGCCTGAGAAGCAACAGCGGCCGTTTGGGCTGCCTTTGCCGCGCGGACGCAGATTGCGGTCGCCCTCACGAAACTTGTTCACACGCGCCTGGCGGCTGCGGCCACGCTCTCGCCAGAGTGGGCCGCCGAATTTGCCCTCACGATGCGGGTCCACATCCCCATCTTTCACCGGCGACGATTGAACAGTGAAATGATATTTTGAGGAGCGGGCTAGTGTGCTTGACACTCCGACGGTGCTCCAAGATATTTTGTGCTGCATCTCACACGGTTGGTGATAATAAACTGTCTGCGATCTTCTTGATTTTTTGTCTTGATTTGAATTACGTAATGGGGTCACAACTGCAAAGGATAGTGTTTGAATTGCTAGAACTTTTATCTGCAGTGAACATGCAACTATAGGTGTGCCATCAAAAAAATTGGAATTATTCAGGGTTCGTTTGGACGTTTTTATACATTAACTTGGTTTTGTAGGCATTTCAGGTGCATAATTCAAATTTGAACTACATGCACATGCTCCAGTGCATATAAACTGGTTGAAAAATCAAATATGTGTCCTTGGTTGCATGCTTAGGTCCCATGCAAGAAATGGGAATGAATGTCAAACACCCTGCCATCGTCACTCGGCCGCAAACATTGAGATACTTGGTTTTTAAATTCTAGTAAATCCAGAACTCCTCAGAAATTCATGAAATTTGGCATGCTATCATGGAGCGGCATCAACATGTCGTGGTAAAAAATTTGTCCCATTTGGGGCAGGTTTGGGTATTACCTTCTCCCAAACCAGAGCTTCTCACAACAACTGTGATGGTTTCGGTAGGGAACGTGCCACCTTTGGGGACGAAACAATATCTGTTGCCTCTTATTGCTTCCAAAAAATTTCTAGTGTCAACATAGAACAACAGGAGTGTTGTGTTTAATTTTGGAATTTTTCGGGGTTCGTTTGGACATTTTTATAAATTAATTGGGTTTTCTAGGCATTTTATGTGCACAATTCAAATTTGAACTACATGCACATGCTCCAGTGCATATAAATTGGTTGAAAAATCAAATCTGTGTCCTTCGATGCATGCTTAGGTCCCATGCAAGAAATGGGAATGAATTTCAAACACCCTGCCACCGTCACTCGGCCGCAAACATTGAGATTCTTGCTTTTTAAATTCTAGTAAATCCAAAACTCGTCCGAAATTCATGAAACTTGGCATGCTATCATGGAGCAGCATCAACATGCCATGGTAAATTTTTTGTCCCATTTGGGGCAGGTTTGGGTATAAGCGTCTCACAAACCAGAGCTTGTTAGAACAAGCGTGATGGTTTCGGTAGGGAACGTGCCACCTTTGGGGACGAAACGATATCCATTGCCTCTTATTGCTTTCAAAAAAAATCTAGTGTCAACATAGAACAACAGGAATGTTGTGTTTAATTTTTGAATTTTTCGGGGTTCGTTGGGACATTTTTATACATTAACTTGGTTTTGTAGGCATTTCAGGTGCATAATTCAAATTTGAACTACATGCACATGCTCCAGTGCATATAAACTGGTTGACAAATCAAATATGTGTCCTTGGTTGCATGCTTTGGTCCCATGCAAGAAATGGGAATGAATTTCAAACACCCTGCCACCGTCACTTGGCTACAAATATTGAGATACCTGATTTTTAAATTCTAGTAAATCCAAAACTCGTCTAAAATTCATGAAACTTGGCATGCTATCATGGAGCGGCATCAACATGCCGTGGTAAAAAAAATTGTCCCATTTGGGGCAGGTTTGGGTATAAGCGTCTCACAAACCAGAGCTTCTCACAATAAGCGTGATGGTTTTGGTAGGGAACGTGCCACCTTTGGGGACAAAACGATATATGTTGCCTCTTATTGCTTTCAAAAAATTTCTAGTGTCAACATAGAACAACAGGAGTGTTGTGTTTAATTTTTGAATTTTTCGGGGTTCTTTGGACATTTTTATACATTAACTTGGTTTTGTAGGCATTTCAGGTGCATAATTCAAATTTGAACTACACGCACATGCTCCAGTGCATATAAACTGGTTGAAAAATCAAATCTGTGTCCTTGGTTCCATGCTTAGGTCCCATGCAGGAAATGGGAATGAATTTCAAACACCCTGCCACGGTCACTCGGCCGCAAACATTGAGATACCTGGTTTTTAAATTCTAGTAAATCCAAAACTCGTCTAAAATTCATGAAACTTGGCATGCTATCATGGAGCGTCATCAACATGCTGTGGTAAAAATTTTGTCCCATTTGGGGTAGGTTTGGGTATAAGCGTCTCACAAACCAGAGCTTCTCACAAGAAGCGTGATGGTTTCGGTAGGGAACGTGCCACCTTTGGGGACGAAAAGATATCCCGTGCCTCTTATTGCTTTGAAACTTTTTGTAGTGTCAACATAGAATAACAGGAGTGTTGTGTTTAATTTTGGAGTTTTTCGGGGTTCGTTTGGACATTTTTATACATTAACTTGGTTTTGTAGGCATTTCAGGTGCATAATTCAAATTTGAACTACATGCACATGCTCCAGTGCATATAAATTGGTTAAAAAATCAAATATGTGTCCTTGGTTGCATTCTTAGGTCCCATGCAAGAAATGGGAATGAATTTCAAACACCCTGTCACCGTCACTCGACCGCAAACATTGAGATACTTGGTTTTTAAATTCTAGTAAGTCCAAAACTCGTCTGAAATTCATGAAACTTGGCATGCTATCATGGAGCGGCATCAACATGCCGTGGTTAAAGTTTTGTCCCATTTGGGGCAGGTTTGGCAATAAGCGTCTCACAAACCAGAGCTTCTCACAACAAGCGTGATGGTTTCGGTAGGGAACGTGCCACCTTTGGGGACGAAACGATATCCATTTCCTCTTATTGCTTTCAAAAAAAATCTAGTATCAACATAGAACAACAGGAGTGTTTTGTTTAATTTTGGAATTTTTCAGGGTTTGTTTGGACATTTTTATACATTAACTGGGTTTTCTAGGCATTTTATGTGCATAATTCAAATATGAACTACATGCGCATGCTCCAGTGCATATAAATTGTGTGCGTGTGTTAACCATTCACGTGACACCACACCTCACTCTTTTAATGGCTAGGAGGTGTCGTGCGGACAGGTGCTTGAGTGCTTGACTAAACGGGAGGCGTGCGAGCTGTACTCCAATGCGGAGGCTCACCGGGAAGCGTGCGAGCTGTACGCCACTTAGGCTCACCGGAAAGTGAGCCCTTTGACTCCCATGGCCGCCCACCTTGCTCGCATCCTCTCCATTAATGGCGCCCAAGCCGCAGTTTAATTCCGTTTTTAAATATAAAACACTCATCGCAAACATTTTAGTTAGAACACCCGTATGCAAAACCGACAACTTCCCCAGGAAGCCAAGTGAAAATGTGCCTAGCGGGATTTGTGCAGCTCTTGATCGCAAACGTTTTAGTTAGAACACCTGTATGCAAACCGACAGCTTCCCCAAGAAAATGTGCCGAGCAGGATTTCTGCAGCTCTTGATCACAAATGTTTTAGATAGAGCACCCGTATGTAAAGTGAGAGCTATGGTCTTCCCCCTTAAGTCGAGGGAAGATTCACAGCGCAGGATTTGTGCATCCCTTCAATGCAAACGGTTGTTTTGGATGACCCGTGTGCAACCACGTACAAACAATTTGGTAAGATTTGCATCTGTCATATTGGGTATGTTGCCATTTGTCAAACTGGAAAGATTGGCATTTGTTGATCTAGTAACATTGTCATTTGGCAATCCTTGTAACACTGCGATTTGTCAAAATATGCAGCTAAAATCACTAGCACTATCTAATTTTTGCAACTAAAATTCAGTAATTAAGCATAGATTACATTCATAGATTAAGGAGTCGTTCTTAATTTATACAAACAGTTCAACTCGACAGTTGAACCGACCAAAATTTTCCCCAATTGTTGCCAACCACGTACTGAAATAGCTAGTTCAACTATATATACTAGTTAATTTTAAGTACGTTGTACAGTTCCACCACACATCTATAGTCAGATAAACTGAACAAAATAGCCCCTAAATACTACTACTACGGAGGGGCTTTGTGCTACTTCCAGCGGCCTCTCCTCTTCTGAGCGCGCTGAGTAAGAGGCAGAGGAGGAGGAGGAGCCTACCGATGAGCTGGACAAATGCAATACGGTGCCTGCCACTGCTGCACGTTCAGCGACGCACGCCAGCTCGAACGCCCACTGCCGCTCCAGACGATCCCTCTCGAAGCGGCCTTACTGCTCGTAGATTTCCTGATTCCTCACCTCTGCGTCGGCGTGTGCTGCGGCCACGGCTGCGGTAAGGGTCTTTGCATGCTTGACGAGGTGCTCCTCCTA
Organism: Triticum aestivum; assembly: GCF_018294505.1. Lineage (NCBI taxonomy): Eukaryota > Viridiplantae > Streptophyta > Magnoliopsida > Poales > Poaceae > Triticum > Triticum aestivum. Next base: position 289,865,164 of record NC_057814.1, on the reverse strand, counting down.
CTCCCGCAGGAACTTGATGTAGCGTGCAAGGTCATTGACGCACGTGTGGGCCTCCACCTCCGCCTCCCTCCTTCGGGCGGTGGTGGCGGAGCGGGTGATGATCCCGGCGGTCGACGGTGGGCCGACGGTCGACGATGGGGTGGCGGCCACGACCACCACCTCCCGCCTTCGGGTCGCGGTGGCGGAGCGGCTGATGGCCACGATGGCCGGCAGTGGGGTGGCGGCCACGACGGCCCCCTCCCGCCTTCGGTTCGTGATACGTCTCCAATGTATCTATAATTTTTTATTGTTCCATGCTATTATATTATCAATCTTGGATGTTTTATAATCACTTTATATTCATTTTATATCATTTTTTGGTACTAACCTATTGACATAGTGCCAAGTGCCAGCTGTTTTTTCCATGTTTTTTACATCGCGGAAAATCAATATCAGACGGAGTCCAAATGCCACAAAACTCCACAGAGAATTTTTATGGGCCAGAAGGAACACAACGGGCCCTGGCTGCGCCTGGGGGTGCCCCGAGGGGGCACAACCCACCAGGGCACGCCAGGAGGCCCAGGCGCGCCCTGGTGGATTGTGCCCACCTCAGGTGCCCCCCGGACCGCCTCTTTGCTCTATAAATACCCCAATATTCCAGAAACCCTAGGGGAGTCGACGAAATATTCATCCAACAGCCACATAGTCCCGAACCACCAGATCTAATCTAGACACCATCTCAGATAGGGTTCACCACCTCCATTGGCGCCTCTCCGATGATGCGTGAGTAGTTCTTTGTAGACCTTCGGGTCTGTAGTTAGTAGCTAGATGGCTTCCTCTCTCTCGCTGAATTCTCAATACAATGGTCTCTTGGAGATCCATATGATGTAACTCTTTTGCGGTGCGTTTGTTGGGATCGATGAACTTTGAGTTTATGATCAGATCTATCTTTTTATATCCATGAAAGTTATTTGAGTTTCTTTGATCTCTTATATGCATGATTACTTATAGCCTCGTATTTCTTCTCCGATATTTGGATTTTGTTTGGCCAACTTGATCTATTTATCTTGCAATGGGAAGAGGTGCTTTGTAGTGGGTTCGATCTTACGGTGCTTCATCCCAGTGACAAAAAGGGAAACGACACGTGTGTATAGTTGCTACTAAGGATAAAACGATTGGTTCTATCTCTACATAGATAGATCTTGTCTACGTCATGTCATCGTTCTTATAGCATTACTCCATTTTTCCATGAACTTAATACCCTAGATGCATGCTGGATAGCGGTCGATGTGTGGAGTAATAGTAGTAGATGCAGGCAGGAGTCGGTCTACTAATCTTGGACGTGATGCCTATATAATGATCATTGCCTAGATATCGTCATGATTATTTGAAGTTCTATCAATTGCCCAACAGTAATTTGTTCACCCACCATTTTCTATTTTTCTCGAGAGAAGCCACTAGTGAAACCTACGGCCCCCGGGTCTTCTTTCTCATATATTTGCCTTTGTGATCTACTTTTTCCTTTGCATTTATTTTCAGATCTATTAAACCAAAAATACAAAAATACCTTGCTGCGTATTATTTCTATTTATTTTATTTGGCATTCGATCTATCAATCTACTACAAATTTACCTCACGTCCTTTGCCTATCTTGAGGCGCCGTACCCCAGAAGGGATTGACAACCCCTTTAACACGTCGGGTTGCGAGGATTTGTTATCTGTGTGCAGGGGCTGTTTACGTTGTGTTGCTTGGTTCTCCTACCGGTTTGATAAACTTGGTTTCATATCTGAGGGAAATACCTACCGCCGCTGTGCTGCATCATCCCTTCCTCTTTGGGAAAATACCGACGTAGCTTCAAGCGACATCAAAAGGAATTTCTGGCGCCATTGCCAGGGAGGATCTTCAACGTATACCAGGTTCCTAATCACAAATCTCATCTCCTTGCAATTTACATTATTTGCCATTTGCCTCTCATTTTCCTCTCCCCCACTTCACAAATATTTGCCGTTTTATTCGCCTCTCTTTTCCGTTCGCCATTTTCTTGCCGGATCTGTTTTTGAGTGCAATCTTGTTGTGTGGTCATCATGACTCAAGAGAACACCAAGTTATGTGATTTCTCAAATACCAACAACAATGATTTTATTGGCACTCCGCTTGCTCCTCCCGCCACTAGTGCGGAGTCTTGTGGTATTAATATCGCTTTGCTGAATCTTGTTATGAAAGATCAATTTTCTGGTACTCCTAATGAGGATGCCGCGTCCCATCTTAATACATTCATGGAATTATGCGATATGCAAAAGAAAAAAGATGTGGACAATGATGTGGTGAAGATGAAATTATTTCCGTTTTCTTTGTGTGATTCTGCAAAAATTTGGTTCTCTTCTTTGCCTCGCAATAGTATCGATTCTTGGAATAAGTGCAAAGATGCTTTTATCACTAAGTATTTTCCTCCTGCAAAAATTATTTCCCTTAAAACCCAGATCATGAATTTCAAGCAAATTGAACATGAGCATGTTGCACAATCTTGGGAAAGGATGAAAATGATTCTAAGGAATTGCCCAACTCACGGGTTCAATCTTTGGATGATCATACAAAAATTTTATGCGGTGTTGAATTTTGTTTCTCGTAATATTTTAGGTTCCGCCGCGGGTGGTACTTTTATGGAAATTACTTTTGGTGAAGCCACCAAATTGCTTGGTAATATCATGGCAAATTATTCACAATGGCATACCGAAAGAGCTCCTACTAGTAAAAGAGTTAATTCGGTTGAAGAAATTTCTTCTTTCAGTGAAAAAGTTGATGCTCTTATGAAATTGGTTGCTAGTAAAAATTCTTCTATTTATTTTAATGATATGCCTTTGTCCACTTTGATTGAGCAAAATAGTGATGCCATAGATGTGAATTTTATCTCTCGAAATAATTTCAACAACAATGCTTATATAGGTAATTTTAATCCTAGGCCTTTTCCTAGTAATTCCTCTAATAATTATGGTAATTCCTATGGAAATCGATCTTATAATAATAATAGGAACACCTCTGATCTTGAGAATAATATTAAAGAATTTATCAACACACAAAAAGTTTTCAACACCTCCATAGAAGAAAAGTTGAATAAGATTGATGATTTGTCTAGAAGTGTTGATAGAATTGCTCTTGATGTGGAAAATCTCAAGATGACAATTTTTGTGCCTAAATTAGATGAATCAATTATAGCTCTTCATGTTTCTATGGATGAAAGTATGAAGAGAACCACTATGCTTAGAGCTAAAAGAGAATTTTTGGAAAAAGCATTTTCTAGTGATTTCTTTCGCAAAAGTGATGAAGATCTTAAAATGATTGGTGTTTCCTCATTTGATTCCTTGTTTAGTAAAGTTAAGATTGATGAAAAAGGGACTGGAGAAGAGTCAACTTTAGGTAGAAGGCGTCCCAATATTTCGGAGGGTGAAAATCTTGTTAAGAAAATTGATGAAAGTGGGTTTGGAGAGGTTAAAACATTAGCTAGTGATGTGCCCACTCTTTTGGATTACAAAGACTTTAATTATGATAGTTTCTCTTTGATTGATTGTATTTCTTTGTTGCAATCCATGATAAATTCACCCCATGCCTATGAACAAAATAAAGCTTTTACTAAACATATTGTTGATGCTATGATGAAAGCTTTTGAAGAAAAATTGGAATTAGAATTATCTATTACTAGAAAATTGCATGATGAATGGGAACCTACTATCAAAATAAAGATTAAAAATTATGAGTGTTTTGCTTTGTGTGACTTGGGTGCTAGTGTTTCTACAATTTCAAAATCTTTATGTGATGTGCTTGGTCTTACTAATCTTGAAGAATGTTCTTTGAATTTGCACTTGGCGGATTCTACTATTAAAAAGCCTATGGGAAGAATTAATGATGTTCTTATTCTTGAAAATAGGAATTATGTGCCCATATATTTTATTGTTCTTGATATTGATTGCAATCCGTCTTGTCCAATTACTCTTGGTAAACAGTTTTTACGCACTATCGGTGCCGTGATTGATATGAAAGAAGGCAATATTAAGTTCCAGTTTCCTTTGATGAAGGGTATGGAACACTTTCCTAGAACAATAATTAAGACACCTTATGAATCAATCATGAGGGCATCTTATGGATCTCGAACCAAGGAAGACAAAACTTAGATCCTTGCTTTATGCCTAGCTAAGGGCGTAAAATTATAGCGCTTGTTGGGAGGCAACCCAATGAATAAATTTTATTTTTGCTTTTTGCTTTCTGTTCTTGAGTGTTAAAAAAATTATGCTACTGCTATGATTGTGTTTTTTGTGTTTTAGTTAGTGTTTGTGCCAAGTAGAACCAATAGGATCTTCTTGGGTGATAGTTGTTTGATCTTGCTGAAAAAGACATAAACTTTGCGCTCACGAAAATAATTATCATTTTTTATCAGAAAGAGATTTTGCCCTGATTATTTTTGCACAAGATTAATATACAAATTACCCAGTACTTCCTAGTTTTTCAGAATTTTTGGAGTTACAGAAGTATTCGAACAAATCAGATTGCTACATATTGTTCTGTTTTGACAGATTCTGTTTTCTTTGTGTTGTGTGCTTATTTTGATGGCTCTAGTGTTTTCTTTGATGAGTTTTTGCCATATAAAAGTTGGAATACAGTAGATATAATACAAAAACAAAATATGAATTGGTTTGATACAGCACTTATAGTAGTGATTTATTTTTCTTACACTAACGGATCTCACGAAGGTTTTGTTGAGTTTTATGTGATTGAAGTTTTCAAGTTTTGGGTTATCTTACGATGGATGAAGGAAGGATAGAAGAGCCTAAGCTTGGGGATGCCCCGGATCCCAAGCTATTATCCAAAAATGATCAACCAACTAAGCTCGGGGATGCCCCCGAGTGGCATCCCCTCTTTCTTCCAACAACTATCGGTATTTTACTCGAAGCTATATTTTTATCCGTCACATGATATGTGTTTTGCTTGGAGCGTCTTGTATGATATGAGTCTTTGCTTGTTTTATTTTGTGTTTTAAGTCATCAATCCTTGCTGGACACACTTATTTGGGAGAGCCAAAATTATGTCATGACTTGTTAGAATTGCTCTCTATGCTTCACTTAAATCTTTTATGAGCAATAGGACTTGCTCTAGTGCTTCACTTATATCTTTTTTAGCACGGTGTGCTTAGTATTTTTTGAAGAAATGCTCTATTGCTTCACTTAGATTTATTTGAGAGTTAGTAAAATTTTCAAGAAATTATCTCTTGCTTCACTTAAATTATTTTGAGAGAAAGAAGAAAAATTATGCTCATGATCTTCACTTATATTTGTTGAGCTTATGAAAAGCAACACATGAAAACTAGTCCCAAATTGATAGATATCCAAGTAGGATATAATAAAGCTTTCATGAAGATATTGGACAAAATAAACTTGGTTCTTAGTAATAGTTTTGAGATATGATGATGTGATATGTGAGTTATGTTGATGAGTAATTATGCTTTAGTAAGAATATTGGTGTTAAGGTTTGTGATTCCCTATGCAAGTACGAAAGTCAATAGTCATGCAATAAAATTATATCCTACTTGTGGTGCATTATTTGATGTTATTTATGCTTAATGCTTGCTTATGAGATTATCCGTTTCTTGGTTGGTCGCTTCTCAATCTTTTGCTAGCCTTCATTTTGCACCAAGTATGATCTCTACTTGTGCATCCAAAATCCTTTAAACTAGTTTTGCCACATGAGTCCACTATATCTACCTATATGCGGTATTCTTTTGCCGTTCTAAGAAAATTTGCATGTGCCATCTCTAATTTTCAAAATAAACTTCTCTTTTGTGTGTTTGTTTCGCTCGCGGAGCGGTGAGGGGTGCCTAATATTTTCCATGTTGGATGTGTTATTCTCACGATGAGTGTTTATTCACTTGTCATTGCATGAGAGTAAGGCAAAGGTTTTAGGGATGCCCAGTCCCGAAATGCAAAAATGAATTTACTTTATGTTGTCAAATAATAAATTCCTTGAAAGTGTTGGTATGGAGGGCATCCGTGGATACAGTTAGCCATGGAAAGTGAAAGTATGGTGGAAAAAGGAATAAACTTTATTTTATGTTTGGGAACCGCCTATGGCATATCTAGCATGGCAAGTGTTGGGAACTCTAAGTCGTTTTCGTTGGTGGGATGGATACACCTCCCAAAATGTTTGTATCTCTAATTTTTTCGCTTTGAGCTCTGGCACCTCTACAAATCCCTACTTCCCTCTGCGAAGGGCCTTTCTTTTACTTTATGCAATTTTTATTTTGAATTTGAGTCTCCATCTTCTCTCATAAAAAGCACCAACTAGGAGGCACTATGATCGTACTTAAGTATTGGGTGTAGCTAATATTCGAGTGTGTTTCATGAATGGATCAATGGTTGAGCATGATGGGCTAGGGATAACTTATTTTAGAGTTGATATTTTGAAAGACATGGTTGCTTGTTGATATCCTTGTGTCGGTGTGGAACGACACCTATGGGATCACAAGAATCCCTACTACGGTTGCCGGGGCGCAGGGTTGCGAGAAGAGCAGGATTAGTAGTCAGCACAAGGATCGTTTACCCAGGTTCGGGCCGCGAGGATGCGTAAAACCCTAGTCCTGCTTTGGTGGATGTATTTCAGAGAGTTCTTGAGCTCTCGAACTAGCTATGGTGGGTGTGTGGTTCCAAAGAGCCGAATCCTTCTCTAGTATGCCATGGGCCTCCTTTTATAGTCGAAAGGGGCTGCCACAGTGGCACACAGGAGGTGGAAAGGTGTACAGTACTGCGAGCTTATCGCTCGTATTATAGGACAAGACGCCTTTAATGCGCCACTGAGGTGTCCCCTAGCTTTATCGGGGACGGGGGCGAGGCCCGTCCCGTCCGTCGCCGCTCCTCCTCGCTTCGACACGCGCCCTGGCCAGCGATGCGTGCGGCGCCATGTAGGCAGGCAGGCAGCTGAGGTGGCGTGGTGGTGGAGACTTCACGAAGATCTGCATGCCGCCACGCAGGCGCTTGATGAGTTGGCCTGGGAGCTGCATGTTGCCACGCAGGTGCCTGCTCAGCTGGTTGAGCCGGCAGCTGCATGCGAACGGCGGCGGAGACTTGGTTGGTGCGGGTCTGGCAGTGGCCCTGCTGGCGTCCTCGGTGAGGGCCTCGTCGGGTTGCCCGGCCAGGGTCTTGCCGTGGCGCGCTGTCGACCCCGGCAAGGATCTTGCCGGGGGTCTTGTGGCTTTCTTCGGCAAAGATCTCGCTGAGGGCCGTTGTCCTTTAATCCTCATCTGATCTTGAATATTCCTTGTCTTCACAAAGATCTGCATGCCACCATGGAGGTGCCTCTCGAGCCCTAGTTCCAACGTGGTTGGTTGAGTTGGAACCAGTGGGCTCGAGGGTGGCTCACTCCGCTGGTGTGGGCCAGCCGCCCCGGCAAGGGTCTTGCCGGGGCCGCTGAGGCTGCCCCCAGCAAGGATCTTGCCGGGGGAACCCGCTTCGCCTCTCTGCTTCTTTGTGTTCTCGGTCTTGGCGTTGCTCTGGCTGTCTTGGGCTTGGGTTTTACCTTGGTTCACCTCCTCCGCTCTGCTTGGTGCGGCCGTGGGCGCGGCTCCGACTGTCCGTGCATAGGTAAAGGGGTGCAAAGGTGCGCCCCCTCTTTTGTACACCGACAGGAGCCCCCGGGCCTGGGCCACACATAAGCGTGACACATTGTTGGGCCAGGCCCAAAACGGTGCGCGGGCAGGCGGGGCGGTTTTTACCGCGGTAAAACTTTTCGCGCGCTACGCTTCCCATGACCCGCGTTGAATGCGCGACGTGGAGGGGCGTGCATGATGTGGGCGGCATGCGTGGGGCGGTTTCCGCACGCATGCGTCACATCATGGTTAATGGGAAAGGAGGCGGCCCGCGCCTTCCCCGTAAAAAGGAATAACTGCGGGCGCGCTTCTCACATTACCCCTTCTGCGCCTTCTTCTAATCTCAGAGCGGCCGCTCCCTTCTCCTTCCTCCCTAAGCTTCGTCCTTGTTCGCCGCCGTCGCATTCCCACCGTCCTCTGTCTCTTGCCCCCTCCCCCCAGCCGCCATGGTGCCAAAATCCACCAAGGGCAAGGGACTGGCCAAGGACACCGGAGCGACGGAGCCGCCGGAGAGTGCGCTGGCGGTGCAGTGGACGCAATCCGCCTTCTTCCCCTCGACAGTGGATGTGTTCAAGCTCCGGGAGGCCTTCAAACCCTTGTGGGGGGTGAAGACAGGGGGAGAGAAGACGGGGCACCCAGCCACGTGCGTCATCCCTGCCAACTGCGCTGAGGCCGCGCCGAATCAGTACCCCTTCTTTGTCGACTATTTCTCTTGCGGGCTTTGTCCTCCCTTCTCCGACTCCTTCAGCAACATCATGCATATCTTTGGCTTCTACCTTTTGGATTTCACCCCGAATGCTGTGGCATGCATGGCCCTTTTCGTGCACCTCTGCGAAGGTTTCGCCGGGGTGCACCCCAACACGGCGCTCTTCCGCCATTAGTTCTTCCCTCGGATCCAAACGGGAGGCGCCATTTCTAGTTGCATCACCTGGATCCCAAGGTCCAAGGGAGCGTACCTGGATGGTGCCATGAAGGATAGGTGGGAAGAATGGCGGGGCCGGTGGTGCTGGATCAAAGAGAAGGACCCGCCGGCGTTCTGCGAAGTTCGCCGGGCGCCGCCGGTCCGCAGAGGCGATTGGAGCGACGTCAATGCCGACGACGAGAAGCTCACGATCGCGACCACCAGGATCCTTCGGCTCACCGAGGTTGGGCTCACCCTCGAGATGATCAGGGCGGACTACATCCGCCGCCAGATTGCTCCACTGCACAACAAGGGGAGGCCGGCCTGGCTCTTCACGAACCCCGCCGACATCATGCGGCTTCGCCCCGGCCTCGACAATAATTTCACAGTGATGGGGCATGCCCATTTCTGCCAGCGACTCTTCCAGCTTGATGTGGCCCGCGACGGCGAGGTCGAGCGAACCGGCAAGGTTGCGAGGGCCGCCGCAAAGGCCGACAAGGTCTTCAAGGGGCCCTTGTTCAAGTTGCCGGTGGGAGTGGTCCCGCTGTGCAATAATTCACGCCGGACCGAGATCATCACCATGATGCCGGACTGCAACACGCATGGCCCTGACCCGAGCTGGAAGGAGCCAGAGGACATCAAGGTGCAGCAGTTCTTTGACACTCTGCACGAGGGGTACATCAACGCCGACACCGAGCGGCTACTCGTCCAGGACACCACCCAGGCGGAACTGGACTACATCGCCACCAGGGCGAGGGAGGCGCAGCTTGCCGAGGAGGCCGGCTGTGCTGGTGGTGTGGAGGACAAGGATGCGACGGCCGTGGAGGAGGAGGAGCTCACCCGGTGGGCGGCGGCCGCCGGGGAAGCCAGCAGCGCCGGCACCGAGGCTCCTCTGGTTGAGGATGCGGCCGACGAGTCGTCGGAGGAGGAAGCCGGGGCTGTTGACCCTCCGGCCACAGGGAGAGGGCGAGTCCTGCGGCGGGCCACTTCTGGCGAGCCGGTATGGCCCATCAGGGCCGCACGGCGGCCAAAGTCTCCGGAGGAGTCCGCGCGTCAGACGAGGGCCGCGGCGGTGAAGAGAGTGGTGAAGGCCGCGACGGCGAAGAAGAGAGCGTCTGCCTCCTCTTCGCCCAAGCGCGCCCAGACTCCGCCCTCCTCCCCTCCTCCGGCGGATGCTGACCCGGGGGTCACCTTCGACTTCGGATCCCTTAGCCCGAGGAGGAAGAGGAAAACAGCAGAGGAGGAGGTGGACGACGAGTAAGTATCTGGCTTCTTCCCGTCATCTCTGCCTCCTCAACCTGTGTCACTTGTCTTGACTTGCTTTCATCTTTGCAAGGACGCGGAGACGCTGGCCCAGAGAGTGAAAAGGGCCAAGACCTCGGTGGGCAGCCAGCCCCCGGCTGGTACTTCAAGGGCGCCACTGGTGATGTTGAGCAGCCCGGACAGCAGCCCCCGGCGCAGCCCCCAGCATAAGTCCTCCGCTCGCTCCTCGTCGATATGTGTCATGGGTAGGATACTTTGGCGCTGACCTTGTCTCATATGCAGGATGAGAGCAGCAACGGGAGGAGCCACAGAGGGCTACTCCCACCACGCCGCGCCCATCAACCACACCGCCCCGAGGGGCGTCCCCGGCAAGAGCGCCAAGCACCGAGCCCACGCACATGGAGGAGGAGGAGGAGAACTTGGGCACCGGTGGCTTCGCCTCGGCGCCAGATGCTGGCGGGGAGGGGACTTCTGCTTCCCAGCCCGGGATCAGTAAGTCTCTGGCCTTTTGTCCCTGCTTTTTCTCTTCTTTTTGAATCTTTGATCTTGGCTCTACCCCACCCTCTTCTTGATATCCAGATCCTCTCCCGGCGGACTGGGAGGACCTGGACACCGTCATCGAGGACGTGGCCAAGGACGCCGCGGCGGAGGCCGAGAAGACCGCTGCCGAGGAGGCCGCCAGGGGCGCCGCGGAGGAAGCCGCCAAAGGGCCCGTCGGGGAGGCCGGCAAGGGGCCTGCCGGAGAGGCTGGCAAGGCTGCTGCCGAGGAGGAGGTGGTCGATGACTAGCCCTCCTCCTCCGCTGCCTCCGGCTCCGGCAGGTACCTGAAGGCGAGCGACTATCAACTGGCCTCTAGCCCGCCAGCCTTAGTTATATTTTGTCAGGACCCCGATTCCAAGTCACATCGATCTAGCCGGTAACACCTCATATCACTTTGGGGCCTCACGCACGGTATTCCCACGGGTGTCGCCTTACCATGGCCCGGGACCGTTTGCGCCTTTTGGCTTGCGTATATGATAGTGTCGCTAGCATCCATATGACAAAGAACCTGGGCCGACATGACTAGTCGTGAACCCAAAGTGGCACTAACTTACGGGGACAGGCATACATGAATCAACATCGAGCATGTCGATCAGCAGCGTGCGAATCCGGGCTATAGCACTGGGCTAACGGGACTCCGGTGAACCGGGCTATAGCAGGCTAGGCAGGACTCCGGATGTCACCGCGTGACATTTCCCCGAAGGGACACACACAGGAATGAAGTGAATCACATGTCGGCCAGTCAAGTGTTCCGAAAGCAGTAGTGCTGGGCAACAGGACTCCCGATGAACCGGGCTGTAGCGGACTACAATGGCTCATGGAAGCACAAGACTACATTTCCCCATAAGAGAGGCTACCAAGGATAAACAACTAGGTTGTCGGATCCCACACATACCAAGCATTTCAATCATACACACAATATGCTCGATATGTGTAAATACAACATGGCATCACAACAAAACTCTATGACTCAAAGTATTTATTCATTAGGCTCCGAGGAGCGAGATATTACAAACATGGGTCTCATGACCCAACATTCAGAGCATACAAGTCAAAGCACATGCGGAAGCTTAACATGTCTGAGTACAGACATCTACAAATGGAAAAGGCTGAGAAGCCTGACTATCTACCAGATCCTGCCGAGGGCACAAGATCGTAGCTGAGGTATCAAGCTAAACGTCGAAGTCCACACGGAACTACTAGCGAGACTGACGTCTCTCTGCAAAACATAAAATAGGCAAACGTGAGTACAAATGTACCCAGCAAGACTTACATCAGAACTAGCTACATATGCATCGGTATCAACAAAGGGGGTGGTGGAGTTTAACTGCGGCAAGCCAGCTTTGACTCGGTGGCTATCCTAAACTACGACTTCAAGTAACTCTTTTGAGGTGGCGCACACGAGTCCACATATTCACCATATCAATACACCACTATGGATCGGCTCCCATCTCCCTACGAGAAGTCCATCCATAGCACCCACGCTTATCTTGCGAGTTTTAGAGTATCCACTTTCACTTGTCTATGAACAGTTATAGGCAACCCACAAGTCCTTTACCGCGGACACGGCTATTCGAATAGATCATTTATAACCCTGCAGGGGTGTACTTCTTCACACACGCTTCACCACTTATTGCCGTTTACACGACATGTACTCGGCAACCTTCAAGCGGAAGCCCAGCGAGGGTGTCGGCCACGACCTGACTAACCACACAAGTCTCTAGTCCAGGTTTATCGCCTATTCGGGTTCCATCCGCGAGATCCGGCCGGGGTTTCGCTCACAGCCCCAAACGATGTGTGCAGGGTTCCCGAGACACCAAACGGGCACCCGGTACACCGTGCCATGGTGTATCTACCGCATCATAGCCCACCCCTAGGGTCAGCGCTACGCACGGCCTCCAACACATATCCTACAAACACCAGAAAATAGTTGCAACTCCTGGACAGAGATCAAGGCGATTAATAAGTCAAGAGGGTCCATTGATTTTGGGCCCAACGCGTGGTAGTAGCTGTTCATGGATCACAAACACAGAACTCAGTTCCTGAGGACGGTTTCAATGAGACAACCCACCATGTACTCCTACATGGCCTCTCACCGCTACCTTTACCAAATCATGTTCACACATAGTAGGACATGTTCACACACTACCAATTCATCCCCGATGAATCGGACCTGACTCACCTCTAAGCAGTAGCAGGCATGAAAAACAAGCATGAATGAGTAGGCACATCAAGGCTCAAACAACTCCTACCCATGCTAGTGGGTTTCATCTATTTACTGTGGCAATGACAGGTCATGCAGAGGAAAGGGTTCAACTACCGCAGCATGTAACAGATGAATCGTTGTTGTCCTAATGCAGTAAAAGAGAGCAGGAGCGAGAGAGTGGGATTGTATCGGAATGAACAAGGGGGCTTTGCTTGCCTGGCACTTCTGAAGATGATATAGCTCTACATCGGTGTCATCGAACTCATCGTCGGAGCATACGTCTACCGAGGGGGAACAACCGCCGGCAAACACAGAAAGAACACAATTAATGCAATGCACAATATGATGCATGATCATGACATGTCAATATGCTGTGATTTGAGCTGATGCAGCTAAGAACAGAAGGGTTTGAGTTGATTTGAACCAAAGGTTCAAATTCAAACTAAGAACTTATAAAGTGCATTATCATGTTTTGATCTAAACAGCAAGGTTAAGTTGTTTAAACATGCATGAAAATGGCACAGATGGGTAGATTGGATTTTTCTGATCATTTTTCATATATAAATCTTTTCATTTGGAGTTACAGATTAATTTCTATGATTTTTTTGAAGTTTATAGCATTTTCTGGAATTTCCTGAATAAACTTAAATCCAGAAAATGCTTTACTGCGTCAGCATTGCGCAAGGCTGATGTCAGCAGGTCAACTGGGACGGTCCAGGTCAAACCTGACCAGTGGGTCCCACACGTGAGTGTAATAGGGCAGGGACAGAGGCTGACCAGTGGGTCCGGGTCAACGTTGACGTGGCATGGTCAAAATGACATGTGGGGTCGGCTATATTAACCTAAAGTAAACAGGGAATAAATCATGGGGTTAATTAAGGCGTGGGCCCCATAGTCAGTGGAGAGGAGGTTAGTTAGTTGGGTCATTAGTGGCTAATGACAGCGCCACGTCGGCGTCACCGGAGTTACGCCGGCGGCGACCAAAAACGCGGCGGAGGCACACTGGAGAGGCTCGGGTTTCGCCTACGGTGGACCGTTCGGTGCGCCCTTTGGCCCTACGGAGAGCTGGCGCGATGGCGCGTCAGATGGTGGTGGTCTCCGGGCCTAGGGTGGCCGGAGTCAACGGCGGTGAGCTCGATTGCGGCCGCCGGAGTTCGGGCGCGAGCGGGGACGCGGTTGCGGTGGTCGTGGCGATGTGCATTTAGCACCTACGGCATCTACATGGTGCGGTGAGTTCGATGGGCGCATGCCCGGGACCAAATGGTCACCGGAGCATCACGGGAGACAAGCGCGGGCGGCGGCGCATTCGGTTGCAGGCGAGGCGACGGCTACGACGCATGAGGGGAAAAACGGAGAGGGGGAGCAGGAGCAGGGGCTCACGGTGGGTGCAGCGAGCTGCTCAGCGGGCTCGAGGGAGGTCAGAAGCGAGCGGGGTGACGGAGGCGATCTCGTCGTCAGGAGGTCGAAGACGAGCTCGGTGAAGACGTTCTGGGGCCTCCGGCGGGGCATGGCTCGGTGAGGCGGTCGAGAAAGAAGTGGCTGAGCTTCTGGGCGTGTCGGCGAGGCGTGGGGAGGCAATGGCCGCGGTGGTGGCGAGCGGCGGCGACGAACCCGTTCGGGTAGGTGAGAGAGAGAGGTCCAGGGGAGGGGATGAGCACGGGGGAGAGCGGGAGGGGGTCGAGGGGAGCGCGTGGCGTCTCCGGGGACGTCTAGGGAGAAGCGGCAAGCAGGAGCTGGCCGGGGCGCGTGGTCGCGCGCGTCGGGCACGCGCCCAGCGTCCTCCTGGCGCGATGGAGACGACAACTGGCAGCGCCAGTCAGCTGGGCCGGTGCAGATGGGCCGCCAGGTAAGTGGCCCAGGTAGCTTCTCTCTCTCTCTCGTTTTTCTATTTATTAATGTTTTCTATTTTCTGCAGTTGGTTTTGATTTGATTTAAAACATCAAATCATTTTTTGAACTTTCTGTAATTGTTATGTGAGCTCAGGAACTAGTACAAGGTCACAGGCAACTTACAAAAATATTTGAACTTTATTTCTTATATAACAGAAATAAATTCAACTCAAATATGTCATTTATTTAAGTCAAAGACCCAAAATAAATATTTCTGTGATTCCAAAAATATTGGTTTGAATTTTACCTCTTACCAATATTTTCACAGAGTAACAGGAACATTTCTTTGGACTCATTTGATGGGAATTAAATGTTGATTATTTTTAAAAGGTTTCTGAGGCTTTGAAAATTCCCTCAATTCAAATTTCAGAATTTAGACATGATGATCATGCAAGGACAAGCAAAGGCTAAACTAGGGTTGTGACAACTCACCCCCACTAAACAAGAATCTCGTCCCGAGATTCAAGATGTGAGGTAAGAAGACAGGGGGGGTGCAAGACCAACACAATCTTCGCGATCCAGGTTGCACCTCATAAGGTTGTTGATTCGTTGCATACGTTGATCTTGACATCCTCGCTTTTGAGATCTTCATCCACGCAATGACAACGGAAAGAAACTCTACTAGGATTGATCTTCTCGAAGATCGAGCTATACAAGATCAACTCGCGGAATGAGATGTTGAAACATCTCGAGTTGAGACACAAAACACATCGAGAGGGATGGAAGAACAAACGACGAGGTTTGATTTGGTGGGCAACAATTCCACGCTTAGAGAGATGGTGGATGGTGTTGAGGTGGCGAGGAAATAATTGCCATGATCCCATAACGGGGCACCTTGGGGGAGGTGACTCGTAGAGTTATTCCCTTAAATGGCAAAAAGAATTACTTTTGATATCTAGATCATTGAAACTCTTTATACCGGCCTAAGGCAATCACAATCGATCGTTTGGCGGAGTTCAAAGGAATGGCATATCCGGATTCGAATGGATGATGTGGACTACCTTGTTGAAGACAACGCGATGGATGGTTTTGCTTATCATCGGGAATGGATGGGACCCATGGTAGGACCACTTTTGAAGATGATCCTAAACAACAATTACCGAGAGGGCAGCCCATGGAAATTGGCACAATGGCAGTGCAGGCTGGGAACCAAATGTAGATGTTGGGAATGTTCCAACCATCATATCTGCCTGAGATTCAGATTTGGTTGGTCTCAGGATATTCCAGACTTATCCAGTCTAGAGAGAAAAATGAAAGATTGCAACACAAATCGACGAGATGGCATTGCGAGATTCTCGGGAGATGAACTACGATAGCAAGCTCCAAAACATGAGCTGGTTCTGCTACATACATGTGAACACGTTGTCCAAGACAAGCATGACCACATAGTAGTCTTACAACGCAACACTACCGAGTTCCGATTGGGAACCATCATTGCGGAGAGCGAAGTCCTGTGCATGTACCTTTGGGTCCTTAAGGATTAGCACTTAAGAACTTCTTTTCCTTCAACAAATCAATCAGTGGCTTGGTGTGCTAGGGATTACATATGGAATGTAGATGATCAGTCTATCAGACCATAGAATACTTCGCACGGGCATGACTGACTTGGGATGATTCCAAAGGAAGCAAAAACAAACTTTCTCGCATTCACGGCGGCAACTTACATCTAATGCACATGAATTCGAGGAAGTCACTTCTTCCATCCAAGCATAAGCTTCATGAACAGAACACGAAGGCATTGCTTACGAAGTTTTCAACACTAGGTTGATGTTCAACATGAATCATGGGGGAGACAAAATTTTGCTGATGGGCTCAATAGCAACTCATCGAAATTTCCATATCACTGGACTTCCACCATCATGTGAACACGGTGATAGCATTGGTCAGACCAAAAGATGTAATGGTGTATGCTCGAGGGATCAATCACGAGTAAGACAACATTACGAACATCGTTGGTTCTGATTTAACTTGACGATAGCCCATACTCAAGTCAAAGTTTTGACAAGACAATAGATCCAACAACTGATCACGAGGACCAATCGATGGAAATATCATCTTTCTTCAACACACACACACGCACACACAAAAAGATATCCCTTAACATGAACTAGTTCAGACAAGCTTTTATCTTCCAACTCTCCAAGTTGTTGTTTGGCTTAACCAACTAGCTCAGGGGTATCCCACACAGATTCCTGGAGAATGGGGGGTTTGGAGGAAAACCAACATGATCACGAACTCAACATAGCGGTCAGGTGACAACCTGGTAATACTTCCGAGAAGATATTCGGAACATCACGAACCACCGATATGTTACTAAGCTCGAGAACAATCTTGCTTTTCAGAGCAAGACGGTATGATCAAATAAGCGAGGGATTGAATAATCCTAACTCATTGATCAAAGAGTGCACCAGAAATAAGGACGAGGTAGCACAATCAATCTTAGAATGATGATTCAATAACCAACACGCTAAGAATGAGAATATTGTCCATTTACTACCAAGTAACTAGTTGCTAGTAGTATTGATTTCACACATTACGGTTCACTTGTCAGTATTACGGTTGCAACAACACGGAACCGAGGAGCGAATGATGATGGCGAGAAGTATCACTGCATCAAGAATTCTTAAGAGTTGGTGTGCAATTCCCATGACATTCTTGATATAAAGATGGTAATATCCCAGGGTAGAATAGATCAAAGGCTGGATTGGCAATTTGATCTGCGGAATACAATTGCTTTGACCCAATCCTAGATATGGATGAGGTACTGGAGTTTGTTTCTCCTAGTCATTCTGAAATAGAAGGGCTCGACGGACCATAAGAATAGTAGGCATCGATGAATGAATGCACGCATACTCTTGACTATCAATTGATAGATGGAGGTCAGAAAACAACTAAAGAGGGACAATTCAAAGGAACATATGTTTTTCTGAGTTGTGGATGCATAGATTAGTATGTCGAGCGAAGCTCAACATTTCTTCCGGATAACCCATGCGGAAAGGGTAGAACTGGCAGATTTACAATATAGAATGGAGAACTCATCAAGAGCACTCTGGTCGTGACCTTTTGGTTCAAAAGAACTCCTGGCAAGAATGGTTCATGGTAATTGGAAGAAGGATGTACCACGAACCTCGAGGACTATCGCAAAGGTTACTAATATCCTAAAGGTACGAGCAACACTATCAACACGAGGTAAGTAGAGTGAATCTTGGGTCAAGAACCCAGGAGTAGAATACCTACTACTAAATGGCATCACGGGATTCTTTCGAGAATGAGTGCCAGAATCATCACACTGGGAACAAAAAGCATTGCTAGATTACTCGGTGACTTTCCAGGATGCCTAGGGTCGTAATACTAGCTCCATCTTATATGTCGAGGCAGTAGAGTACCTCAACAAACCGTTTAGTGTGCTTAATCTGTCCCAAAAGGAACTTCGGAATGGTAGGAAGGAATTTGCAAATGCATCAGACTATTTAGAAACCTGGGATGACTCGGACAGCATAACGGCTGTAAATGCTCAAAAAGATTTGAGACATCCTGCAAAATAGTGGCGTAACCACTTAACATCATCCTATCAAGGTTCTGGTTCAACTGACAACATACTAAAAGTAGTAGAAACTGAATTGAGGCCTGGAACCAACAATCCTATGTCTCTATCATAGTAACTCGTCATCCCAATAGATAGATGAGAAGGCCTAGTTCTTAATCCTCGTAGAAAAGAAGAGGTTGACTTAGATTAGAAGGGCATAAGGTAAAGGAGTAAAAAGAGCCTTACGTTCCCTTCCATAATCAATTCCCCTATATATAACTAAAGCATTTCTAGACTCAACTTCGACCAGTTTGGCTTGGTAATCCTACAGGCAGTCAGGCTCTGATACCAAAGCTATCAGGACCCCGATTCCAAGTCACATCGATCTAGCCGGTAACGCCTCATATCACTTTGCGGCCTCACGCACGGTATTCCCACGGGTGTCGCCTTACCATGGCCCGGGACTGTTTGCGCCTTTTGGCTCACGTATATGATAGTGTCGCTAGCATCCATATGACAGAGAACCAGGGCTGACATGACTAGTCGTGAACCCAAAGTGGCACTAACTTACGGGGACAGGCATACATGAATCAACATCGAGCATGTCGGTCAGCGGCGTGCGAATCTGGGCTGTAGCACTGGGCTAACAGGACTCCGGTGAACCGGGCTGTAGCAGGCTAGGCAGGACTCCGGATGTCACCGCGTGACATTTCCCCGAAGGGACAGACACAGGAACAAAGTGAATCACATGCCGGCCAGTCAAGTGTTCCGGAGCAGTAGTGCTGGGCTAGCAGGACTCCGGATGAACCGGGCTGTAGCAGACTACTATAGCTCGTGGAAGCACAAGACTACATTTCCGCATAAGAGAGGCTACCAAGGATAAACAACTAGGTTGTCGGATCCCACACATACCAAGCATTTCCATCATACACACAATATGCTCGATATGTGTAAATACAACATGGCATCACAACAAACCTCTACGACTCAAAGTATTTATTCATTAGGCTCCGAGGAGCGAGATATTACAAACATGGGTGACCCAACATTCAGAGCATACAAGTCAAAGCACATGCGGAAGCTTAACATGTCTGAGTACAGACATCTACAAATGGAAAATGCTGAGAAGCCTGACTATCTACCAGATCCTGCCGGGGGCACAAGATTGTAGCTTAGGTATCAAGCTAAACGTCGAAGTCCACACGGAACTACTAGCGAGACTGACGTCTCTCTACAAAACATAAAATAGGCAAACGTGCAAATGTACCCAGCAAGACTTACATCAGAACTAGCTACATATGCATCGGTATCAACAAAGGGGGTGGTGGAGTTTAACTGCAGCAAGCCAGCTTTGACTCGGTGGCTATCCTAAACTATGACCGCAAGTAACTCTTTCGAGGTGGCGCACATGAGTCCACATATTCACCATATCAATACACCACTATGGATCCACTCCCGTCTCCCTATGAGAAGGCCATCCATAGCACCCACGCTTATCTTGCAAGTTTTAGAGTATCCACTTTCACTTGTCTATGATTTGTTATAGGCAACCCAGAAGTCCTTTACCGCGGACACGGCTATTCGAATAGATCATTTATAACCCTGCAGGGGTGTACTTCTTCGCACACGCTTTCACCACTTATCGCCGTTTACACGACATGTACTCAGCAACCTTCAAGCGGAAGCCCAGTGAAGGTGTCGGCCACGACCTGACTAACCACACAAGTCTCTAGTCCAGGTTTATCGCCTATTCGGGTTCCATCCGCGAGGAGATCCGGCCGGGGTTTCGCTCACAGCCCCAAACGATGTGTGCAGGGTTCCCGAGACACCAAACGGGCGCCCGGTACACCGTGTCATGGTGTATCTACCACATCATAGCCCACCCCTAGGGTCAGCGCTACGCACGGCCTCCAACACATATCCTACAAACACTAGAAACTAGTTGCAACTCCTGGACAGATATCAAGGCGATTAATATGTCGAGAGGGTCCATTGGTTTCGGGCCCAACGCGTGGTAGTAGCTGTTCATGGATCACAAACACAGAACTCAGTTCCTGAGGACGGTTTCAATGAGACAACCCACCATGTACTCCTACATGGCCTCTCACCGCTACCTTTACCAAATCGTGTTCACACACTTAGCTCACACACAGTAGGACATGTTCACACACTTCCAATTCATCCCCGATGAATCGGACCTGACTCAACTCTAAGCAGTAGCAGGCATGACAAACAAGCATGAATGAGTGGGCACATCAGGGCTCAAACAACTCCTACTCATGCTAGTGCGTTTCATCTATTTACTGTGGCAATGACAGGTCATGCAGAGGTAAGGGTTCAACTACCGCAGCATGTAACAGATGAATCGTTGTTGTCCTAATGCAGTAAAAGAGAGCAGGAGCGAGAGAGTGGGATTGTATTAGAATGAACAAGGGGGTTTTGCTTGCCTGGCACTTCTGCAGATGATATAGCTCTTCATCGGTGTCATCGAACTCATCGTCGGAGCATACGTCTACCGAGGGGGAACAACCACCGGCAAACACAGAAAGAACACAATTAATGCAATGCACAATATGATGCATGATCATGACATGTCAATATGCTGTGATTTGAGCTGATGCAGCTAAGAACAGAAGGGTTTGAGTTGATTTGAACCAAAGGTTCAAATTCAAACTAAGAACTTATAAAGTGCATTATCATGTTTTGATCTAAACAGCAAGGTTAAGTTGTTTAAACATGCATGAAAATGGCACATATGGATAGATTGGATTTTTCTGATCATTTTTCATATATAAATCTTTTCATTTGGAGTTACAGATTAATTTCTATGATTTTTTTGAAGTTTATAGCATTTTCTGGAATTTCCTGAATAAACTTAAATCCAGAAAATGCTTTACTGTGTCAGCATTGCGCAAGGCTGATGTCAGCAGGTCAACTGGGATGGTCCAGGTCAAACCTGACCAGTGGGTCCCACACGTGAGTGTAATAGGGCAGGGACAGAGGCTGACCAGTGGGTCCGGGTCAACGTTGACGTGGCATGGTCGAAATGACATGTGGGGCCGGCTATATTAGCCTAAAGTAAACAGGGAATAAATCACGGAGTTAATTAAGGCGTGGGGCCCATAGTCAGTGGAGAGGAGGTTAGTTAGTTGGGTCATTAGTGGCTAATGACAGCGCCACGTCGGCGTCACCGGAGTTACGCCGGCGGCGACCAAAAACGCGGCAGAGGCACACTGGAGAGGCTCGGGTTTCGCCTACGGTGGTCCGTTCGGTGCGCCCTTTGGCCCTACGGAGAGCTGGCGTGATGGCGCGTCAGATGGTGGTGGTCTCTGGGCCTGGGGTGGCCGGAGTCAACGGCGACGAGCTCGGTTGCGGCCGCCGGAGTTCGAGCGCGAGCGGGGACGTGGTTGCGGTGGCCGTGGCGATGTGCGTTTAGCACCTACGGCGTCTACGTGGTGCGGTGAGTTCGATGGGCGCATGCCCGGGACCAAATGGTCACCGGAGCATCACCGGAGACGAGCGCGGGCGGCGGCGCGTTCGGTTGCAGGCGAGGCGACGGCTCCGGCGCATGAGGGGAAAACAGAGAGGGGGAGCAGGAGCAGGGTCTCACGGTGGGTGCGGCGAGCTGCTCAGCGGGCTCGGGGGAGGTCAGAAGCGAGCGGGGCGGCGGAGGAGATCTCGTCGTCAGGAGGTCAAAGACGAGCTCGGTGAAGATGTTCGGGGGCCTCCGGCGGGGCGTGGCTCGGTGAGGCGGTCGAGGAAGAAGTGGCGGAGCTTCTGGGCGCGTCGGCGAGGCGTGGGGGAGGCGGTGGCCGCAGTGGTGGCGAGCGGCGGCGACGAACCCGTTCTGGTAGGTGAGAGAGAGAGGTCCAAGGGAGGGGATGAGCACGGGGGAGAGCGGGAGGGGTCGAGGGGAGCGTGTGGCGTCTCCGGGGACGTCCAGGGAGAAGCGGCAAGCAGGAGGTGGCCGGGTCGCGCGCGTCGGGCACGCACCCAGCGTCCTCCTGGCACGGTGGAGACGACGACTAGCAGCGCCAGTCAGCTGGGCCGGTGCAGATGGGCCGCCAGGTAAGTGGCCCAGGTAGGCTCTCTCTCTCTTTGGTTTTTCTATTTATTAATGTTTTCTATTTTCTGCAATTGGTTGTGATTTGATTTAAAACATCAAATCATTTTTTGAACTTTCTGTAAATTGTTATGTGAGCTTAGGAACTAGTCCAAGGTCACAAGCAACTTACAAAAATATTTGAACTTTATTTCTTATATAACAGAAATAAATTCAACTCAAATATGTCATTGATTTAAGTCAAAGGCCCAAAATAAATATTTCTGTGATTCCAAAAATATTGGTTTGAATTTTACCTCTTACCAATATTTTCACAGAGTAACAGGAACATTTCTTTGGACTCATTTGATGGGAATTAAATGTTGATTATTTTTAAAAGGTTTATGAGGCTTTGAAAATTCCCTCAATTCAAATTTCAGAATTTAGACGTGATGATCATGCAAGGACAAGCAAAGGCTAAACTAGGGTTGTGACATATTTTCTCTTAGAACATCTGCAGGCAATTTTTTTACTGAAGAAAATGCACAGCCCAGTTCTATTTTCATCTAAAAACGCCATGTCCTACTTCGTTTTCTAATCTCCACCTATAGTTTCACTAGTTCACATACATATATTATTATATTGGAAAAACATAAAGTTCCCTTTTCACCTTTACATCCCTATTTTTTATTGTTGTTTTCCCTCCCAGCGTTGATCTTTTTACCACTGGTTTTCCCTAAAACCAACTCAATTGTCCCACGTCTTATTAGATTACGAAAATAAAAACAATATTTTATTTGGAAAATCAATAAGTTCTTACAAAATAAATGTTTATCATTATAAGTTGGCAGGTTAATCATGTTGATTACATTCAGAAAACATTACAAAATGTGTAAAGATTTTACGGACCAATTTAATCATAGACGTGCAATGACGTCTCAATGTACTAGAATGTTTATGCTCCCGTCGCAACTCACGCACAAATTATCTACCTTCATAATAAACTGCCCGGACTAGGTTCATTTTAACAATACTCCGTCTAGTCGTGCTGGGCTACAAATTATTTATTTATTTGCAATTTTTCTGAAAATGGGATCTAATAAGTAATATGAAATGGGTTGTAATAAGTATTAACAAATGAGCTATAAATATAAAAAAGCAAACTGACAATTACCCCTTAAAAAAGCAATCTCGCAATTACTTTCAAATTTTGTTTTTTATTCCAATTTTTACATTTTAAATATCATTAGATTTTAAGCTAATTGTTACTTCATTTGTTTGTTTCTCACTAGAAATTTCTGGATTAAAATAGTTCGGACTCCACCGAAATATGCATAATTAGGTTGAATTTTTTGACCGTGATCCTGGGCAGAAAATGGGCTGCAAATTATTAAAAAAAAGTAGCAAATGGGTTTTATGTTGTCTGCCACAGATTTGGAGGCTGACTTGTGGGTCTACTAAGTTGATGCATACACAAGGTTTCTCAAAAAAGAAACTAAGTCAACAATCGACTCTACCAGCGTGAGACCGTTAGATGTCAATCCAACGGCAATCGTGCTTCTTCAGTCTTAGATCTTCCTGCTCCAGCCGCCCAAACCAGCGCCGGTGGAACCGCCTGCTCCCGCCTCCCGTGGCCAACTGTGCTGCTAGGCAGGCCTCACGGCCCTACCCTACTCGCATCGCCGGCCTGGCCATCCCTCTACTCACCCACACCACCTGTTATTCTCCGGCGACAGCAGCCTCACACTGCAGCCAAACCAGTAAACCCT